>NC_134484.1:129327814-129627814 GCF_040206685.1 Ascaphus truei | reverse complement strand
GACCGATTCATTTTATTAATTAGTTGTATATAGAGGCGCTACTTCATTTTTTGTCTGTTTTGATATTTATATATATATATATATATATATATATATATATATATATACAAGAATTGTAGCGCCAAGGTATTAATTGTGTGTGTGTGTGTGTGTGTGTGTGTGTGTGTGTGTGTGTGTTTGTGTGTGTGTGTGTGTGTGTGTGTGTGTGTGTGTGTGTGTGTGTGTGTGTGTGTGTGTGTGTGTGTGTGTGTGTGTGTGTGTGTGTGTGTGTGTGTGTGTGTGTGTGTGTGTGTGTGTGTGTATGTATATTTATATATAATGTATAATATTTTTTTATTTGATTGTTTATAGTGTAAGTGTAAAGTGTGCTTATCATGGCCATTAGTCTTATTAGCCATCATTGGCTAATAGCTAGTAGGCTAATGACTAGTACTACAGAGGGGGAGGGCTATGTTTGTTGTGCGGGTGGGATATATTGGTAGAGTACTCATCCAGGGGGGGGGGCTATAAACATTTTTTTACCACCTTGTAGTGGTAGTACATACATCCATACAATGGGTAGTACGGAAGTTAGGGTATTTTTGGCTACCTTAGTGACTATGGGCCTCATGCAGTAAGCGTTGATAAGGGAATTATCGCCATTTTATAGGCAAAATTGGGTTTGAGATTCAGTAAGCGCCGATAAGTGCTTGATTTCGCCAGGTTTCGGAGCCGATTATTTTGTTATGGCCAGTCGGCTGCCGATAAGCCTGTTTTCGCCACTGATCGCCACTTTTTTAAATCGGCTGGATTCAACAACAAAAAACAGCTTATCGGGCCTGATCGGCACTACGAAATTGAGATGTTATGGCCAATTTCTCCCGCCAACTAAAGTTGGCAGTTTAGAGGGGAGAACGATCGCTAAGGCTGCCGGAACGGCACTTAGAAAAAAAAAATCTTCTGTACATCAATGGAGTCAATGGAGCGGGGACGTATAACAGTATAGTACTGTTTACGTTTCATTGCTCACAATACAAACGTCATTTGCATTACAGTGTGGGGGCATTCCCTGCATTGTGTCACAGCTGACGTGTATTATTTGCATAACATTATACTTTTACATGTTTGCAGCATTTGCGGGTCACATTACTCATCATGTGATGATGTGCCAAGGGAAAATACTATACTCAACTCTTAAAGGAGAACCTCACATCATATCACACATTTTACTGAACTGAGCAACAATTATTTACATGATGTTACACATGACACACATGTCACACATACACCGTATATTCATGTTCCTTTACATTACACAATGCTTGTAATGTGACACGCATCTTTAAACGTTCATGTACATCTGTCTTCTCATGTTTACATATAGTTTTGGGTCCTCCCTATTTTCATGACGTCACTTATTGGACGCTCAATCACATTGCATGTTTACATTGTAACCGTAGCATTACAAGCACTTCAACCTAACTTATACACACATGTACAGTAATTCAGCATTGGGACACCTTGTAAACTCATTCTATAGCAACTATCCTCATTACACAAATGCATGCATATGCACACGACTATTCATTGTTGTCAACATGTCACAATAACATGCCTAATTACACATGTTACACAAAACTTTTCCCACGTCAATCTCAGCCTTTTTGCCTAATTTCATGACTGACTGTTGCGTTCACAAGTGTTACATGCATTGCACATGCAACTATTTATTTGCAAGCAATGTTTCTACAAAGGTTCACGTCACATCATTGCCAAATATCATCATTCCCTGCAGAATACACACAACAAATACTTATAACAAGAACTGCACACAGCTTGCCACAGAAGTACTTTATTATGTTAATGTAACACCTTGCATTTTACTATGTCACCTGACATCATCACATACCTATTTAAAGGACGCCCATTACCTGATCATTCACAGCTACTCATTTCAAAATGTTGAGATTGTTTAGGAGACGGAGGAACATTCTTTTCTATGACATGCTTGATGATGAAGAGGATCATATAGGGCAAGGGAGGGACACACCGAGGGACAGTGACAGGGACAGTCACGCGGATACGACAGGGACAGGGAGAGGGACAGGCCGAGGGACAGGTAGAGGGACAGGAGATCAGAGGAGAAGACAGAGCAGACAAGTTGTGCCTCGTCCGCGTCTGTACAGGGAGAGAACCCTGTTAGATGGGATGAGTGAGGAGGAGATTGTAAGTCGCTATCGTTTGAGTTCAGCAGCAATCTTAGCTCTTTATCAGGAGATAAGGGGAGATTTAGATTTTTTCACAGCCAGAGGTCGTGCAGTCCCTGGGCTTGTTAAAATGCTGTGCTCATTACATTATCTTGCTTCCGCGTCATACCAGACAACTGTGGGCATAGTGGGCGGGGTCTCGCAATCTACATTCTCGCGGGCCTTGACCCAGTTTCTCTATGCACTCAATAGACGCGCTAGGAATTATATTCATTTTCCTACAGAGGCGACAGAGTGGCTGGAAGTCAGGACTGGCTTTTATAATATAGCAGGGATACCATGTGTGCTGGGTGCAATCGATTGCACACATGTTGCTTTGATTGCACCTAGTCAGAGTGAGCATGTGTACCGCAATCGTAAGCACTACCATTCACTCAATGTACAGGTGGTATGTGATGCCACGATGAGGATAATGCATGTGGTACCCAAATTCCCTGGTTCCAGTCACGATTCCTCTATCCTGAGGAACTCTTCAGTCTTCCATGCGTTCGAAGAGGGACATTTTGAACATGGTTGGCTGCTGGGTGAGTACACATTTACATGTTCTAACACAAAACACTTTTTTATTTAGGAATGTTGGCATTGTACAATTTGATCACTAATGTCAGCTTATGTGTGCTACATTCATTATAGGTGACTCCGGATACGGAATTAGGCCGTGGCTCTTGACTCCGGTGCTAAACCCTCAAACTGAAGCAGAGGACAGGTACAATGCAGCCCATATATCTACAAGATCTGTTATAGAGAGGACATTTGGCCTACTCAAGACCAGATTTAGGTGTCTGGACAGAACTGGTGGGGCTCTTCTATACAAGCCTCAAAAAGTGTCTGATATTATCCTTGCCTGTTGCATTTTGCACAATGTTGCACTCAGGCACAATGTACAGTCAGTGTAGGTGGGGTGTTTAACCAAAAATGGCGCTCATTGACATTGAAACAACAGTGATATAATTAATAAAATAATGATAAGGTGATACTTAAACAAACACGGTGGTTGATTGCAGCTGTAACCTGATGTAGGATTTCTTTCTCAATCCTTGTTTGAAGAAGTAGCAGGTGGATCATCAAGAAGCGCATACCATGTGGGAACACATAAGAAAATACTTATGGTGCAATATTGTGCAAACAGTTATTAAATGAATTGTCTAGCACAGAATGTAGACACAAAATACTCACAAACGTGAGGTAGGATACAGACACATAAAGGTATCTTTACGAATTGATGTCAGTCTGTAGGGTATGTTGATGCCAGGGGAGTGTGGTTCTCAGCTGACCTTAGGATAAAAACACTGGACATAGCGTAGACTGTTTGGCAATTTAATAAATGAAGTAGTTAAAATCCAATCTACTCACATGTAGCTAGATAAAAAACAGCATTTTAGATCTCAATGATCTCTGCACATATCGCTCGATGCTGCCACCGGATGAAGTCTCTCTCTCGGATCTTTCTCCTTCTCTGCTGTGCGGTTCACGGGTGCGTGTCAGCGACCGGAAGTGACGTCATCAGCATCCGAGGGTTCCGGTGGGTAGAGACAGCGTCACTCTACGCGTTTCACCTTTCTTGGCGTCCTCAGGAGTGACGTTGTGGGCAGTGTAGCTAGTATTTATACACCCTCTGATTGGTAATTAATTAGTTAACTGAAAAATGCTGGTAGACAATTATCTTTAGAGTTGTAATGGCCCGGATAATTGCTCTGGTATATAGCATGAGTGTTTAAACACACGATCTTGCAGGGCAGTCAGTGAGACTTTAATACTGAATGCCTGTCCAATATTATATTGGACAAATGTATTCTGCAGATGGTGATCGTTTTTAGACTCTTGCTATATCTCTCTCGTCTCTCTCCAATTATACAATTATCCAATTATGCTTTTCCACTTATGCACGAGAGAGATATAGCAAGAGTCTAAAAACGATCACCATCTGCAGAATACATTTGTCCAATATAATATTGGACAGGCATTCAGTATTAAAGTCTCACTGACTGCCCTGCAAGATCGTGTGTTTAAACACTCATGCTATATACCAGAGCAATTATCCGGGCCATTACAACTCTAAAGATAATTGTCTACCAGCATTTTTCAGTTAACTAATTAATTACCAATCAGAGGGTGTATAAATACTAGCTACACTGCCCACAACGTCACTCCTGAGGACGCCAAGAAAGGTGAAACGCGTAGAGTGACGCTGTCTCTACCCACCGGAACCCTCGGATGCTGATGACGTCACTTCCGGTCGCTGACACGCACCCGTGAACCGCACAGCAGAGAAGGAGAAAGATCCGAGAGAGAGACTTCATCCGGTGGCAGCATCGAGCGATATGTGCAGAGATCATTGAGATCTAAAATGCTGTTTTTTATCTAGCTACATGTGAGTAGATTGGATTTTAACTACTTCATTTATTAAATTGCCAAACAGTCTACGCTATGTCCAGTGTTTTTATCCTAAGGTCAGCTGAGAACCACACTCCCCTGGCATCAACATACCCTACAGACTGACATCAATTCGTAAAGATACCTTTATGTGTCTGTATCCTACCTCACGTTTGTGAGTATTTTGTGTCTACATTCTGTGCTAGACAATTCATTTAATAACTGTTTGCACAATATTGCACCATAAGTATTTTCTTATGTGTTCCCACATGGTATGCGCTTCCTGATGATCCATCTGCTACAATGTACAGTCAGACCTAGCTGAGCCTGTGGTAGACGAGCATCCCACCCATGTAGCTGCTGAAAATGAACAAACAGCCAGTGGTGGCCAGACACGCCAGAATCTCATCAATTCATTTTTTTCTTGTAAGTAAAAACATATATGTTCCAAGTTCTACTTTTATACTTACATTATGTTATCTTAACAATAATGTTTTTTTATATACCCTTCTGGTAGGACACAGATGAATATGGGTTGCACACCTTTCTTCTCTCTGCTGTGTGCACAAAGGGATGTGGCACCGGTATGTTATTGTTGCACAGGTTATATAATCCCTCTTCAATTTTACTTTAGTTGTGTGTATGTGAATAAAACTGGGGTAACAAAGCACTAATATTTTAGCATTGTGTTGTTCCTTATGCTAACACAATACACATATTATGCCCATACTCATTCATGCTTCTAGTATGCTTACATACAATGTTATTGGTGCAGTGTAACATGTACATCCATATGATGTGTACACCAGCCTGATTTACATTTTGAATGTCATGAAATATACATGGTGTTGCACATTTAACACCAAATACACACTTTGCTGTGTTGTTTACGGTACTGAAGATGGCATGTCAATGTTTGCAATTTATATATTGTTCCTTTGCATTATAGGTATATCTCCAGTATGACTGATCATGGTATGTATATTTGCTGACATCTCTCATAAGATGTGCCTACATCAATCTTCCTATAATTATTTGTAGTAAAAACCCAACATATTGGTTTAAACACAAATGTTACATATATGTACTTTCTGTATCATGTATATGCATTTAGCTACTCTTGAGCTTTCATGTGCATTGTATTAGAAAATGATTACTCCCATTTCATCACATTTTATGTATGTTTCCTTATAAATTCCATTAATGTAATATAGAGGTGTTTGGAGACAAGGGGATAACTGTAGTTATTTCTTTACTTACGGGAGATCATTCATCACGGATGAAATTGACTGATCATAAAACTACATGCATGAATGCCTGCAATCACAACAATGCGTACTACATCTTATATTTAGCAATGTTGGTGTTTTGTAATGCTAGGAATTAATAGTCAACATGAATTTAAATTTGTGACATGTGTATGTATAAGTCACACGTGTGTGGATGTGTCCTACATGTACCAAGTGTTAAACTGTTAACAGAGAAGACAAATTTGTCGCTAATGTTACTGTCATTTAGCATTTATAATTTACCAATATGACAATGTTGGTAATATTTTTGGAATATAAATCACGTCACTTCATCATTATCATGATGATAATTATCAAGTATTCTCACAATTGTAACGTCAATCACGTGCACATTAGCATAGACACACTTTGTAAGACAACTGTTTGTGTCTGTATCAATTTGTGTAGGATCCATGTATAACACCGACAAATGATAACACCAGCTTTATTATGGTAGCTTATATCATCATATTGACTATACTATGTATTTTTAGAACGTTTAATAAACACAGTAAACTATAGTTAGTTAGGTTAATGAAATATACACAGAAACGTACTTCATTACATGATGTTGATGTCATAATCAGAACATCATGCATTGTAGGGGACCACAACATCTGGCCAATAACATTATTTGCTACAGTCCCAAACCATTGTATCAACATACCCATGTAACAAGAGATTTTTAACAAGAAATGGCTAGTTGGTTGTAAGTGTCCTTTACATTGGGAGAAGGAGTGGCTCAGTGAGTAAAGACACACACTGGCACTGAGATTTTGAAGCAGGGGAGTCTGGTTCAATTCCCGGTGTCGGCTCCTTGTGACCTTGGGCAAGTCACTTTATCTCCCTGTGCCTCAGGCGGCAAAAAATAAATTGTAAGTTCCACGGGCCAGGGACCTCAGCCTGAAAAATGTGTCTGTAAAGCGCTGTGTACAACTAGCAGCGCTATACATATACATGAACATGCTCATATTATAATTATTATTATTATTGTTACATAGTTTCGACAGTCATACGTTCCATTACACAATAGAATTCACAAATGTGTTAGCAGAGTGGGAATGGTTGTTATATATAAAACACACCATGCCATAAAATGATAGTAGTCATTAAAGAACACTCAATAAAAATTCATGAGGCACTATTTTGCAACATCATTATGTTAATTAAGTGCTTATGCAATATAGGCATAAGGGTATCACATTTTTAATTGTTTGTTAATAAGCGCTGCAAGCAATATAAAATTAGTTCCATATGTAGTATAGTAGTCGGTGGCTCCTCCTCACAATCATCTCATATAAAGGTAGACTCTTCTGAAATCATACATTGATCCGATTGTATCTTCCCCGACATCTCTGAAATACAGCAAACACATGATGGTCAAATATGGCACCTTACTATATATGTATCCGTGACAACGCATTACACAGCTCTATATGATTGTGTACATACACACGTCACTCACTTATATGTTAGAAGTACAAGTGTACATCAGTATGTAATGTTTCTTTAAATTTGTAGCAGGCATAACTATGTATATGATGTGAACGTTGCCTGTATACTGAAAAATGTGCGCGCACATCTTAGTGTGCGCACGCACTTCACGCTTGGCTGCACTAACTGTTAGCGCATGCGCAAAACAAAGCGTACGTTGTGCGTTCAATACATCTTGAAAATACCATTAAACATAAAATCTTTATTTCAAATACAATGAATACGAAACTACATTCGTTCTAAACGAGTACATCTGTATTCTTTTTAAACAGACGTGTTTGGACAGAAAGGACGGCCGATAACACAATGCGCAAATGCAATACGTGTGACGTCATGTTAAACCAGCGTGAAACGCACGCTAACACTCCTCCCACTCAATTAACATTCGGCTAACGCCCAGTTTACGGCTACAAACACTGAGCCGCACACATGACACACTGCAGTTACCGTTACTATAACAAAACATGACAGACAATAGGCTTTGAGGCGCGCACGTCGCTTGGGGGCGGGACTTACATCCGTAATCCTTTTTAAGGACGCCTTGGGCCATGACAAGGGTCCCACGTCATACGTGGTGGACCAGCTTTTAAATGTTGCATGATAACAAAACAGGTATGTGTTAGAGTTATGTTAAAATGTTGCTAATATGGTTAAAGGGATAGGAAAGTACGTATATTTATTCCGTCAGCAATGTGTACTACTCTTTCAGGTTATACTATATTGTATTCGGCAACAATTTCTTTGTGATCGCTACATGTTATGCAGTCTGCAATGTTATGCTGTATCCACGCATTGAAAGGGAAAATGGTGGTTAAAAAAAAAAAACATTTAAACGCACAGTCAACGCATAACGGTTGTTATATTTACCATTCTTCTAGAATTAACTCTTCGTCTGGCTGCAACTGCTCGCTCCAGAAATGCAAGGCATTTTCATCCACGCTTGACCCACCCGCTGAATCCAGTATGACACACATCTCCTCCATGAAGCGCTCATAGGAATCGCCACTGCTTTCTTCAAACAATTGGTCGGGAGGTAGGTTCATTTCTTCGGGTTCCCATTCCAATGCATTTTCAGCTGAAAGGCTTGGTACATAATCATAGTACTTTTGTTGTTGTACAATGTGGGTTTCAGGAATGGAGGGTGCAGATATTGCAGCAGGTATCGATTCACACGGAACAGTAGTAGCGGATCCATTGCTATTGGCATTAGGAATAAATATGCCTTTCACAACAATATATGTGCCCTCTTTCAGGGTAAAATGCTTTTCCTTTGCAATCTTCCAGAAACCATAGGTGTGTTCTAGCTTATCCTGCACACGTTCAAAAAAGTCATTAGTTGATAAAGTGAATCTTATTGAGGAATTAAAATTCCGCGCATGCCTACGGTCTTGGTAATAAGGATATTTAGCTCGAATCAAATCATAGATTTGGCGTGTGCTTGCTTTGTGTCCGCGACTGTTCAAAATTGCTTCTGAAACCATGTACTTATAACCTAAGAGGGGATTCATATGGTTAACGAATTCATCAGCCATGTCAGAGTAGCACAAAAGATGTGTGCAGTTCTGTGTTCTTTGCTCATCAAAATGATTCTGCTCAATGGCTAACAAATTCCTGTGTTTCGTTTTCAAGGTCAACAAAAGTAACTACTTTTACTCCTTATTTCAAACGCCAATTGGATGTGTCCTTTTAATTGGTTTAACTTTTGTGGTTAGTGATAGGCGAATGTGGGAAAAACATGTATCATTTTTTTATCTCGTTTGTGAAAACATTCCTACACTTTTATTTCAGTAACATTGAGTTTTCTAGAAAAATAACAAAGAGCACTGTGTGAAAATAGTGCTTAGACAGCCATATCAGTAAATACACACACCTGCAAAATGAAATGTTTTTTTCCCACATACATTTCTGTGTGTATTTGAAATTCTGGTTAACTACCTGTCTGCATGAGTTTAAATACGTGTGTATCTATATATATATAAATATATCTCTCTCATAAAAATATATATATATATATATATAAAGTGTATATTGTACTATATGTATAGTGTGTGTGTGTGTGTGTGTGTATATATATATATATATATGTATATATGTATATATATATGTATATATATATATATATATATATATATATATATATATATAAAAAAATATTTATTTTTTTATATTGCAGGAGTACACAACATATTGATGGCAGTAAGTAGGCCTTGTATGAAACCTATTTAAATGGTGATAAACATGAGTGAATTAAGTAATAAACATTTGTTTGCACCCAATAATGTTAGAGGCTCACACTTAGTATAGTTGTCAAACATTAGGCCTGTATTATTAAAATAGTGTGTTTTCACAAGGAAGCATGAAGTGTATGTTTTTTGTAAATACATCTATACCAGTTTAGATAGTACTATATATACACACACACACACACACACACACACACACACACACAGTGTGTGTCTGTGTGTGTGTGTGTGCATATATCAATACATACTACATATATTTTAGTATAAATTCAGAGATGTTCTTGAAACAAGAACACATAAATGATTAAAGGACAACATTACAATGGCCACCAAAGGTAAGTAATATTTAACACAAAATCCTGCTGTACACGTACAACAAAGATGTTTGCAGTTAAATAGGTGCTTTTATAATTGCATGAAAATAATATGCACATGCAATGATTACATCAATTAACACACCCAAATGCAATGTTTTGCTGCAAAGTCAATGGCAGCTTCTCTAAACTTAGCAACTGGCTCCTGGTGGACCATTACTGAACAGACGATTAATACATCAATATTTATAACACTATTCATTAATTAGGAGTGTTAACATTTCCAAAACTTCACGTGTACAAGAACATACTTGAAAGTTTGGAAACAACACAGTCTTCAGCATACATACAATAGTAATTAGATAATCTGAAGTCAACAAAACAAGGCCAAAGACATATTTTGTGAATTATAACATTTATTTATTTTTGTTCCTTTTGCGAGCGAGTAACAGGCCTGCTTGTTGTCTCTTGAATTTTCCTTTTTCTTTTGCCACCAACTTTAGGCACAACAGAGCCACTTTGAGTGGCCTCTGGCACTTCACGGGCAGGGCTTGTGGCCAGTGACTCACCTACAGGGCTTTTGGGCAGTGATTCACCTACAGGGCTTGTGGCCAGTGACTCACCTACAGGGCTTTTGGGCAGTGATTCACCTACAGGGCTTTTGGGCAGTGACTCACCTACAGGGCTTTTGGGTAGTGACTGTTCACCTACAGGGCTTGTGGCCAGTGACTCACCTACAGGGCTTTTGGGCAGTGATTCACCTACAGGGCTTTTGGGCAGTGATTCACCTACAGGGCTTGTGGCCAGTGACTCACCTACAGGGCTTTTGGGCAGCAATTCACCTACAGGGCTTTTGGGCAGTGACTCACCTACAGGGCTTTTGGGTAGTGACTGTTCACGGACAGGGCTTGTGCCCACTGACACATGTGAGCAAGTTGGTAGACACTGCACAAGTGATGGTTGGTCTGTTTCATGTGTGTCTTGTTTTGTTTTTGTCGCCTCCTTTGTAGGTGTCTGCTGCTGAATTTGTACAGATGGCAGCGGTAGGATGTCATCAGGAACCTGCACAGCAATGTCTGCTACTTGACCGGTAACATTTGGGCCTGGTGAATGAATATCAGATAAATGTGGTGAAAACTGACCTGCATGAACAGATCCTGCCTGTGAGGTGTTGAATTGTGGTACATTAGTCATTCTCCAGTAATTAGCTTGTGTTTGCTGAACAACTAATGCTTCGAATGAGGTGTTGATTTTTTGCAACTGTTTAGGCACTTCAATGAAGACTCTGTGGAGATGTGCCAATTGTGAAACTGTTTCTTCCTGCAGTGCAATCATCCTTTCCAGCACTGTCATCAGGTCAGAATGGCGACGATTTTCTGCTTCCACAATTTTTCCCTCAGAAGCTACAATTGCATCATATGTGGTATTTGCTGGACGTTTTGGCGGTAAAACAGTTTCAATTGGAACCTCTTCATGGTCACTTGCTTGTATTTGTGTGTCTATGGCGGCGGCGGCGGCATCATCATCATCATCATCATCATCATCATCATAATCCTCTTCATCATGTTCTACAAATAAATGTACACATTATTAAATGGCATGTTAATCTCTGCTGTGTTACTATGTAATTCTACTGTGTCAAAAGTAACAACTAACATGTTTCCATACGTTTTATAACCTCACATTAAAAACTACCTTGAATTAAGAATAATGTTTGGACTCAGTATGAAATATGAGTGAATGAAAACTTGCTGTAAACTCACAACTCCTACATGATAGTTAACATCACTAACACAATACATGTTGCCTTACACTTCATTTTCACATACACTAAGTAATCGTATTTAAAGAACATGTGCAAAACAATTAATGAACATGACAACATAACATATAGAAGAGCACATATTATATGGCCACCAACTGATACACTCACCTTCTAGGTGTGTTGAGCTGGCTGACCCAGGTGAAGATACTTGTTCCCTCTCAGGTGACACATGTCCTTCAGGGGCAACTATATATAACAATAACATAAGTTTTACATTTACATGTGTAAATATTGAACAAACAGTTATTGTATGTTCTGTATTTATGAGTACGTAACAGCATCAGTTCCTTAACCCAAAATGTGTGTGTGAAAGTGAACATAAATAGTTGTAATAACAATGTACATGCCTGTGTAATTAGAACTTTTGAGTTCCCTAACATAAAACATACTATGTTTCTGCAGTAATGCGTGAGGATAAATAGATAAAATTTGAACATAAAAATCATATGTTGTGTAGTGATATCAGTATCATAATGTACATAACTATCATGAGATGACCATTCACAATGGTTATCATGAAGGTGGTCATATTGCAAAAAGTGTTGTTTTTGGTAGAGGATATGTGTGGTACATTAATATAAGATGTGGCACACCTGAATGTGGCTGTGACTCAACAAGACAACACATGCAGTGTGTGATAATGTGTCGTTGATAGTAGTAGTTCAACTATAGATATGAGTGAACTAATGTGTGAGGTACGCTTTGATAAGTAATGAGTTGTTGGGGCATTTAGTAGCTAAAGTGAAGCTTTCAAATGAGTGTGATTAACTTCAGTTGTGCTAGTCAGGTTGTAAGAACGGTATTCCCTTCCCCAAAAAGCCTAATCAGCCACACCTTTCAATTACTTGAAACAGGTGAAAATGGTGTGAACTAAGTTGACCCTAAAATGAGGCTGTAATTAGTGTGTGTGCTGAACCCCACCCCCTCTGTTGAAGTGTATGCTGTGATGAGATATTAATTGCAGCTGCTTTAACACAATGGTAGATGAGCTAAATAGTCGTGTGCAGTTTTTAAGTTATGAAAACAATGACATAAAATATGATACGTGTGCCTCATTATGCTGTCTGTATATGACTTAAAGCAAAAATGGACCTTTTCATAAACAACTATAGATGTGTTAGTGCAAGTGATGTTTGTAGGCCGTTGCATGCAATATATTTGATGCATGCTTAAAATAGGCAGTAATGTCATGTTTGTCGGAGTAAAATAAATAAAATACACAATAATATTATACATATTTATGTTCTATACCTGTAGCTAGTAATAATTTCTCATTAACATGTGTTACACATGTGTACTACCCTGTTGTTCCCCATCTTCGCCCACCATCAATTGCTTCCACTGCAGCAATGCATTTTGGGAATTCACATGTAAATGAGCACACAATGCCACGTGCTATATTAGTTACTGCTTTTAGTAGGACTACAACATATATGTCTATTTTGAGATATATATATATACAGAATCAGACATATACATATATAGATGCAGGTATGCTTATATTGTGAAGACAGTATAAAAAGCAGTGTAAATATGCAAAATAACTGTAAGCAACGACACGCCTAGTACATTAATATTTCTCACCTGGTGGAAATTGTGAGGGATAAATTCCTATATCACGGTCACCAGGTAAGCCTTCCACGACGACGGGAAGTAATTTTGCCCGAAGCAGCTCCTCCAATGGACTTAATATGAGACGTTGTGGTGTCGGCCCACCTCCAGTGCCAGTAGCATGCACGCGTTGGTGTTGTATTTTCTTTTTCAATTTGGACCTAATATCATCAAATCTCTTGTGACAATTCCGCTTGTCCCTCACATGATTCCCACACGCATTGACACCAATGACTATTGTGTCCCACATTTCTTTTCTGCTTGCTGAACTTGTCCGCCCTTGAAAAACATATAAAATATATGAGGTAAATGAATAATAATAGAAGCACCAGTTTCATACACTGCTAGCTGTTCCAAGAGATAGCAAACATGCTGTTTTATGTGTAATATGTGAAGCACATGAGCATTCACTACTAAACCTATACATGTAAGCAAGGTTGCATTCATATTGTATGCAGTTATGGCAAATTGACCGCCTGTGTTTAGTTGTCCTTGTAAGGCATGATAAAAAGCTGTGTTTCCAGACTAATTAACATAGAAAGATATTCTGAACCCATATTTGCATATGAACAAAACTCAGATGACCTAGGATCACATGTATTTGAATAATAAATGTAAAGGTACACTTACCTAGTAAATGTCCATATATACTGTCATAGTGCTCCAGAATGCCAGTGACAAGAGCTGTATTTTCCTGGTCATTGAAGCGAGGATTACGTGGCTTCTCCACACGTTTCTTCCGAGCAGGTTTAGGGTCAGAGCTTGGCTGGTGCTGACTGGACTCTCCTTCTTCCAATGGAAGAGCCTCCAAAAGCTGCCCACCAGCAAGCACGCCACCACCAGACACCCCATCAGCAACTGCGCCACCAGCAGCACTCACAGCACCAGCACTCCCACTCCTAGCACCAGCACTCCCACTCCCAGCAACAGCACTCCCACTCACAGCAACAGCACTCCCACTCACAGCAACAGCACTCCCACTCACAGCAACAGCACTCCCAGCAACAGCACTCCCACTCCCAGCAACAGCACTCCCACTCCCAGCACCAGCACTCCCACTCCCAGCAACACCACTCGGTGCACCAGCAACATCACTCCCCTGAACAGTACGTTCACTCCGACGCGTACTCGCACGAGTAGCACTCCCACTCCCACCAGCATCACTCTTCCCACGCTTTGCGGGCATACTTCCAGCACTCACAAAAAACAGACAACTAATGTACAGCCAATCACACGAAACACTTCCACATATAAAACAAGACAAAGATGTAAACAAAACAACAATGGACAAAGCTCACCCAATACACAACAAGTCTCTCCGTCAATATGCAAATGTTCAATCAGCCAGCTCTGTGCGTCTCTCTCTCTCTCACTCCCAACAACACAGAGAATGATTAGCAGTACACGTTGCCTTTAAATATGACGCGCAATCCAATACATGCTTGTTTCGCCTGATTCAGCAAGATTTGTGATTGGGCAACCTATCAGCACCCCGCCACGCACGCCGATACACCTGTGTGTGATCGGATAATCATCGTGAGAGTGGGCGGATTTGTTTTCGGGTTGATTTTGAATGTATTCGGCACTTACTGCATACGGAGAGGAAAAATCGCCATTAACATGACTAATCGGTAAGCTTGCCGATTTCACTTAATCGACGCTTACTGCATGAGGCCCTATACCCATAGGGGTTAATATATAGGTATTGGCTGAATTTGTTGGTGTAGTCCAGGGTATTTTCAAGTGGTATTTTTATTTGATTTAAGACAATAAAGGAAGCCAAATTGGGCCAATTCAGCACCCTGGACAAGACCCCAAAAATTGCTGTGACCGGACGTTGGGTGCTGGAAGTACATAATGCAATGGGTTAGCTATGACCTAAAACAATTAGTGTACTTTCTCACATTAACTTTAACGACCTACTGTGAATGTGCGGTGAGGTTTTCCATACCTCTTTTGCATAGCATTAACACCAATGGCCGACAGGCTATCTTATCAATAAGACAGGCCTTAGTGCAAATTTTGGTCACTTTGAAGATCCCCGTTAAAACGTATGAATGTGTTAACTTCAGTTACAATAACGCAACTTTAAGTAGATAACGGAGTTTTGTGGATCTGGGCCTTTGGGTACCCTTGGGTGTATAGCTAGGGTGACCACCCGTCCCCCTTTTGCCGGTACAGTCCCGTTTTTTCGGGAGCTGTACCGGTTTTCTGTGTGTACCGGAAATGTCCCGGATTTTCCTCAATGTGTCCCCATTTTTTTTTTTGTCGCCGGCGGTGCGTGAGTAAGCTGCGGTGCACTGTGCGCTGTGCGCGAGTCTGCGGCGGCGCGGAGGAGAAGACTGCAGCAGCCCGGCTGGTAAGTATTTTATTTTTTTTAATGCCAACCCCCCCCCCCCGGCAGTTTCCTACCTTGTTGGCCAATCCCCACACAATGTGTGTGTGTGTGTGTGTGTGTGTGTGTGTGTGTGTGTGTGTGTGTGTGTGTGTGTGTGTGTGTGTGTGTGTGTGTGTGTGTGTGTGTGTGTGTGTGTGTGTGTGTGTGTGTGTGTGTGTGTGTGTGTACCAGTGTGTGTGTGTACCAGTGTGTGTGTGTACCAGTGTGTGTGTGTGTACCAGTGTGTGTGTGTGTACCAGTGTGTGTGTGTACTAGTGTGTGTGTGTGTGTACCATGTGTGTGTACCAGTGTGTGTGTGTACCAGTGTGTGTGTACCAGTGTGTGTGTGTGTGTACCAGTGTGTGTGTGTGTGTACCAGTGTTTGTGTGTACCAGTGTGTGTGTGTGTGCCAGTGTGTGTGTGTGTGTGTGCCAGTGTGTGTGTGTGTGTGTACCCGTGTCTGTCTCCCCCTCTCCCTCCCTCTCTCTCCCTCCCCCTCTCTCCCTACCCCTCTCTCCCCCTCTCTCTCTCCCACTCTCTCTCTCCCTCTCTGTCCCTCTCCCTCTCTGTCCCTCTCTCTCACCCTCTGTCTCTCTCACCCTCTGTCTCTCTCACCCTCTGTCTCTCTCACCCTCTGTCACTCTCACCCTCTGTCACTCTCACCCTCTGTCTCTCTCACCTTCTGTCTCTCTCACCTTCTGTCTCTCTCACCCTCTGTCTCTCTCACCCTCTGTCTCTCTCACCCTCTGTCTCTCTCACCCTCTGTCTCTCTCACCCTCTGTCTCTCTCACCCTCTCTCTGTCTCTCTCACCCTCTCTCTGTCTCTCTCACTCTCTCTCTGTCTGCCTCTCTCTCTGTCTGCCTCTCTCTCTCACCCTCTCTCTGTCTGCCTCTCTCTCTAACCCTCTCTCAGTCTGCCTCTCTCTCTCACCTTCTCTCTCTCTCTGTCACCCTCTCTCTGTCTCTGTCACCCTCTCTCTGTTTCTGTCTGCCTCTCTCTGTCACCCTCTCTCTCTGTCACCCTCTCTCTCTGTCACCCTCTCTCTCTGTCACCCTCTCTCTCTCTGTCACCCTCTCTCTCTCTGTCACCCTCTCTCTCTCTGTCACCCTCTCTCTCTCTGTCACCCTCTCTCTCTCTGTCACCCTCTCTCTCTCTGTCACCCTCTCTCTCTCTGTCACCCTCTCTCTCGCTCTCTCTCACCCTCTCTCTCTCTCTCTCTCTCTCTCACCCTCTCTCTCTCACCCACTCTGTCTCTCTCACCCACTCTGTCTCTCTCACCCACTCTGTCTCTCTCACCCACTCTGTCTCTCTCACCCACTCTGTCTCTCTCACCCACTCTGTCTCTCTCACCCACTCTGTCTCTCTCACCCACTCAGTCTGTCTCACCCTCTCTCTCTGTCTCTCTCTCTCTCTGTGTCTCTCTCTCTCACCCTCTGTCTCTCTCACCCTCTCTCTCTCTCTGTCTCTCTCTCTGTCTCTCTCTGTCTCTGTCTCTCTCTGTCTCTGTCTCTCTCTGTCTGTCTCTGTCTCTCTCTGTCTCTCTCACCCTCTCTCTCTCTGTCTCTCTCACCCTCCCTGTCTTATTTTAACTGCCGTATACCTACACCGAAGTAACCTACCCTTCTTTCTTCCAGATCTGACTCAAGTTTCACACGGGAGACCTCGGAAGACAGGTAGGGAACACCTCCCCTCCAGTATAGTACCTTGAGGGACTGCGGATCAGGTAAGATCCCAGGCGGGATTGCTGCTTTAGAAATTGTGAAGAGGGGGCATCCAGACACTGGTTAAGGGGTTCAGAATCATTCACATCTGGGGTTTTTTTGTTCGATTAGTGAGGTCAACACACACACACACACAACTATGTAACAAAGACTAATGGTCGTAAGTATAAGTGTACTACAATAAATAAACTGTTATGTAAAAAAAAAAATGTCCCGGTTTTTCATTTTCAAAATCTGGTCACCCTATGTATAGCGCTATATAAAGTTATTATTATTATAAGTGATTAATGGTTCATAGATAGCCAGAGTTGTAGAGAAGTGAATGGTGAGGCTGTGAAATAAGAACACTGCAGAGTGGAAAAACTGTCACTCCTTGTTTGAGGCATTTTCTATTAATTCAATTGGCATAAGACCATTAAATTGGTAAAAGTAACTATACAATACAGCTATGAAGAATTCTGTAAAAGTATCAAACTTTAGCCATCTCAAGAAATATTGTACATTTTTGACTGCCTACTTTTTATGGGATGTATTTAAGCATTTCAGATTTATTATGAGGTTGTTTCAGTTAACTCACTTGCTTATTGCAAAATATGGAAAAAAAATAAAGCAAACCCTTACTGCTTTTTTTCTTTTTCTGACGCATGTTTTTTTCCTTCTATAAGTAATATACGTGTGTAATTAATAAACAATTTAGAACACTGAGGAAACAAGCAACTTGGCCAATGTTCTTGGGGATACAACATCTCAGGAAAAGCAGTACATTATAAGAAATAGTAAATAATTACTTATGTAAGCTTTCTTTTTAAAGTCTAAGAACATTAACTACTAATTACCTACTAATTACCAGTACTTCAGCAGGTGTTTGCACTTAACCATTGAGTAAAGCCCCTGTGAAAAACAAACTCCATGCCTCCCCTCCTCTCAAGATTACTGCATTGTCCCACAGGACTTTACAATATGGTCTAGGTGCAGCAGAGCTGCTTACAGACCGCTGTTGAACTTCATTATTACTAAAACTCCAAGCGATACTTTTCTTTACCTTCATTTAGAAAGTCAAATAATTTACTGAAAAATGAAACTTTGAATCTAAATTATAATAAATCTAAGTATTATAAAAGTACACTATGAATAGCTTATTTCTTTACAGACTATAAAAATACCATATATTAGTAATAATGATTTTGTACCAAAGTTACATACTAATAAGCATTCTTCAGAAGGTTAAACAACAGTCATGTAATTTATTACTAGTATAGCTTGATGCAGTTTATCTTTAGAACAGCACTCTCATTTATTTTCCTAGCATATATGCTATTCAGTATACAGTATGCAATTTATATGACAATTTCCAATTCCAGGGATGTTTGTCTGGGGGAAAATACAGTTCCCAACAGCTTCCCTGCTTGTGAGAGAATCAGTAACTTCAAAGGCTTTGCAACATGCCAGTGTTCATTCCAAATACTGCTGTGATTTATAGGTTAGCTGCTCATCTATTGAGATGGGAGAGATACAACCTAGAGTGGTTGATTTAAATCTGAAGGGGTTCATTAGCAAAGCAACACTATATTTTTGACAATATTTAGGTATACTACAATGTCACTTCTAGTCCATAGAAATGTTTGAATGCATACATCTTTCCCGTATTTTAGTAGTGTTTATATGGCCCTTCTGGGTTTCTGGTGAGTCACATCATGAGCATACAAAACAGGATGCGTAGACATATTTTGGCAAAAAATATTGAATAGTAACATTTATATACATTTATGGGTTCGTTTATATGTCCCCCATGGCTATAAAGTGTGTGCATGAGCTTTCTTAGGTGAGAGAAATGCAAAACAAAGCTGAGGGGATTATAGTGCCCACAGGAGCTGAAAGAAGGAACGATCATAACCATTAGAGATGCATAAACTTGCATATAAATCCCTAATGCCCAAATGTTTTGTTTTCTACATTTCCTTACCTAATGTGTTATTTTCCAGTCTCTATCATAACACCTGCTTCTTGGCATCGACATCTTAATCACTATAGGGTGTTTCAGTGGACAATCAGCCAACACTAAACCCGTTTGTTCTCAGCACTGTGCATGCTTTTATGTGAAATCATGCTCAGCTAAAAAAAAAATAGTTTTTCAAACAATATATAACTTGAAATTCTGACCATACTTTTGGTGATCACTGGCCGTATCTTTGTCCTCAAATATATGTTAGTGTCTCACATACAGTGGCGGCCACCTTTAGCCTCGTGCGGCCGTAGTGGCGCAACTCTGATAACCGCGGGCAGATGCATTTTTTTTTATCCGGAGTGTATTGCGGTATTTTAGCGCTCGTAATATTAGCATTTTATTTGCACTGTCTGCAATACAGCAAAACTCAGGGGGCGTTCCCGAGCTGTTGTCTTTGAAGTCTAATACTTTAGCAGTTCAACCTACGTCAGTACACAGTCTGCGTGAGCGCGTGCAGTAATTGTAAATTTGCATATTTATACACGCATAGGCGTGTACAGTACTGTAACAGTATCACATTTCGGCATATACAGCGCTCTCCCCTCGCTCGACCCGCACATACACAAGATAATATACTGCACTGCAGTATTTCAACTTCTTATCTTATCTACAGTACAGTACACCTCTCCCACACCATTCCTTTGAATATGTGTCTTTCTGGTTTCAATCACATTCCTGCTTGATAGCTGATGATTACTGCGCATACATCTGTAAGTTCACCACTGCTTGCTTGCGAAGTTCAAGAGTGAGTGACCAAAAAAAATATATATATATTTTTTTTCTCCTCATTTTTAATTTTTATTTTCTCCACAAGCCTGCCTAAACCATCTTGATATTACAATATTCAATCGGTGCTGTAGCTTTTGACTGCGACACTGTGCGTTTGACTGCACATGGTTGATTTGTGTGTTTTTTATGTACAGTATTTGGGGGTGTAGAGATCAAATTATTATGATGACCTGCCTTTTGAAAATATGTCATTTCTTTGAACTGCAGTACAGCTAATCCTTCATGCAGCTGTACCCTGTGCCCCCCTCCCCCACGCACACACACAAGGCTCGCTCAAGGATTTGAACCTCTTATCGACAGACACCTCTCCAGAGCCATTCCGTTTCTAAAGCTTGCCATTGTGTTTTTAATCGCCCGTCCCTAGCCGAGCATCACCTCTCTGCGCCTGCGTGTAATCCTCTTTGGGATGGGAGCTACAGTACATAGCTGATGATTACTGCGCATGTGTCTGTAAGTTCACCACTGCTTGCTTGCGAAGTTCAAGACTGAGTGACCAAAAAAAAATTCTCCTCATTTTTTATTTTTATTTTCTTCACAAGCCTGCCTAAACCATCTTGATATTACAATATTCAATCGGTGCTGTAGCTTTTGACTGCTACACTGTGCGTTTGACTGCACATGGTTGATTTGGGTGCTTTTTATGAACAATATTTGGGGGGGTAGGGATCAAATTATCATGATGACCTGCCTTTTGAAAATATGCCATTTCTTTGAACTGCAGTACAGCTAATCCTTCATGCAGCTGTACCCTGTACCCCCCTCCCCCACGCACACACACAAGGCTAGCTCAAGGATTTGAACCTCTTATCGACAGACACCTCTCCAGAGCCATTCCGTTTCTAAAGCTTGCCATTGTGTTTTTAATCATCCGTCCCTAGCCGAGCTTTACCTCTCTGCGCCTGCGTGCCTAATTTTCCTATTGTTGGCTTAGAGTCACCTCTCTGTAATCCTCTTTGGGAAGGGAGCTAGCTGATGATTATTGCGCATGACTCACCCATCCACCCCCCCAACCATTTGAGGCTTTGTTTACGGTAACGCTTTTGATAATCCCTTCTCGAATTTGATATGTAAATTTTATTTGCACAGCACTGTGAAATTGAGAGTTAAAAAAAACATTATCTGATTCATGTTGTTGATGCAGTAAATTACCAATTTTTGTCATTCTTTCTTTTTCTTTGGTGTAGGTGTGGGGGGGGGGGGTTGTCAATGATTATGATTATCATGAATGTAAAGAAATATTTATTTTATTTTATCAGGAACAAAAAATACAAATATAAAAATAATCATGAATAATACAAAATGCAGTCTTTATTCACTTCTTCTGTCAGATGAAAATTGAGGGTCGGTGGATAATCATGAATAATGCACATTGATAATAATATTAATTAATGATATATAATATATAATAATATATATATAATAATATATATTTTTCCGTCTTTATCTTCTTCCTCATTCTGTGTACAGTACAGTAGTTCATTGAGAGAGGAGAGGTTTTGTGTACATCATGACTGCAGTTTAGATACTGTACACTTAACTGTACAAACAGTTCACAAACTTTACATGATACCCCCCCTCTCTCCCAGTCCATCCTTTTTTTCTGAAAAGACAAGAAAACAAAAAATGAGTGCAGTTATGAGCATACTGTATTATGGCATTGTGTGCTGTATAGTACTGTCAAACTAGTCTATACTGGAACTACTGTATACTGTGACTACTGTTAAATACTTTGTAACCAGATGGCTGGTGCTGCTCTCTCTGTTAAGAAAATAATTGAGCAGTTAGGTGCATACTGTATTATGGCATTGTGTACTGTATAGCTACTCCATATTGGACAACAGTATGCAGTTAGTACTGTCAAACTAGTCTATACTGGAACTACTGTATACTGTGACCATTGTTAAATACTTTGTAACCAGACGACTGGTGCGGCTCTCTCTGGAAGGAAAATAATTGAGCAGTTAGGTGCATACTGTATTATGGCATTGCGTACTGTATAGCTACTCCATATTGGACAACAGTATGCAGTTAATACTCTCAAACTAGTCTATACTGGAACTACTGTATACTGTGACTACTGTTAAATACATTGTTACCAGATGGCTGGTGCTGCTCTCTCAGGGGGAAAAAAATCTGTGCCATACTTACCTGTATCATACTGTACTTACAATACTACAGTACAGTACTACTGTATACCATACTAGCTTCCTGATGCTTGCCCATTACGCGCGATTACAATGGGCAACACAGTCGCAATATGGTAAATATATGTATTGCATCGTTCCATGGTGAGTACATCGTTCCAAAAACACAGTATGCTTTGCACCAACTCATCCTTTTTGGAGGGTTTCACGACTTTTCGGATATGGTCCTTCAGCTGATGCCAGACCATTTCGATGGGATTGAAGTCTGGCGATCTGTCATTGGAGGGGGAAAAAGGACAATTAGTTAAAGAGATACAGTACACAGTAAAAACAGTGGGAAAAAATGAGACACGGTTACCGCACTTACTCCGCTGGCATCTTCACCCAGTTGATACCGCGCGCAAGGATATGCGCTGTTGACGTGGAGTGCTTCGGATCGTTGTCCTGGTAGAAATGGTGACCATCCGGGAACTCACGTGTGATGTATTCCCAAATCTCAGGCACAATTTTCTCTTGGAAGAAAGCTTTATTCATGATTCCTATAACAAGAAAAGAAAAGTGCTCAAAAAACTGCACACTAGTACAGTACAGTGCGTAAGGCAAAAGCGTGTGACATACATTTTACTGTACCTTCAAAGATGACGATGCATCCTGGTCCACGCCTAGAGATAGCACCCCACACATGCATCTTCACTGGGTGTGTTGGAGGCGGCTTCATAGATATGCGACCTTTTTTGTGGAATGCAAAGGTGGCAAATCTCTCCAGCGAAACAGTAGACTCTGTTGAAGATGCAATCCTGGAAAGTTTCTCCACTGTTGATCCATTCCTGGGCCTGGCCCACTCTCTTGATCTTGTAAACGTCCCTTATCATAGTACAGTTTCTTAAACAACACTTTTACCTCCTGTACTGTCCAGTACTAACCTCACATGTCCATATTTCCATCCAATTCTGCGTCTCATCTTCTTTATGCTGGTCTCGGATACAGTGAGATTGTGATTTTGCTGCAGAGTGTATTTGACCCTTAATGCACTCTTCTCATCATTCTCTTCACTTATTTTGTCGACCAGAAGAGTTATCTCCCTACAATGTACAGAAAAACAACAATCCAGTAAGTTACAGTGCAGTAGGCCACAAGTACAGCACATCATTTGCAGTAAAAATAGTATAGAGATAGATCTACACAATATATAGTTCTATTAATATCCAGCAATATAAACAATAGATATACTGTAGTTATATAAATATACCGAAATAACTATAAAATTAGATAGATCTACACAATATATCGTTCTATTAATATGCAACAATATAAACAATAGATATACTGTAGTTATATAAATATACCAAAATAACTATAAAATTACACACAATATCTACACAATGTCAATGTCTACACAATATATAGTTCTATTAATATGCAGCAATATAAACAATAGATATACTGTAGTTATATAAATATACTGAAATAACTATAAAATTAGATAGATCTACACAATATATAGTTCTATTAATATGCAGCAATATAAACAATAGATATACTGTAGTTATATAAATATACCGAAATAACTATAAAATTAGATAGGTCTACACAATATATAGTTCTATTAATATGCAGCAATATAAACAATAATAGATATACTGTATTATATAGTTATATAAGTATACTTACGCGTTAGTTACCGTTGGTGTCCTCGTGCGTTGTTTGGTTTTTCCGTGTGCATGATAGCACGCGGTGGTTGATGGCACAACGAGGCCAGAAGCAGCTAACCAGCATTGGATATCTGCAATTCGGTGTCCGCTCGTATACATCTCCTTAATTCTCATGCTGAGATCCTTTGAAATATTTTTAAAAGGCATTTCTGCGAGTAGAAAGAAATACAAACACAAGAATGTATATTCGATGTTTAGTCGATGTGTATTCAATGTGCAGTGAATACACAAAATGGATGGTGTATTTATACGTTAATGACTCACATTAGAGTACGCCCACTTTCAACACCTGTACCTCGTCGCCATGCATAAAAGGTTACACACTTTGCATAGCCCACCACTCGATGATCTTTATCTGAACTTGCCCTTTTCCAGATACTGCATTGTGCCAGAACACAGAAAGTGAAAACCGGGCGCTTCTAAACTACAATATGATATTAAATAATATACACAATATAAGTGATAGAAGTGTATAATGTGCAAATGATATCACAAATGTGATAAATGACCTCCACCAACACAACGTGAATTATAAATATAATTGTAATGTGAAATACACTTAAATAAAATAAAGCAGCTCTACACCCTTTATGAGGACTGTCCAGGTCCAAATAGATCTTGCGTAGTTTTCCAATTGGGAGGAGCGCTGTGATACTCATGAACATATGCAAAAAAGGAAACAATATGATGGTGCAGATGGTAAAAAATAAAAATGATCAAAAAACAGTCTCTGCAATGGTTGTATTCACATATGATAAGGTAAAATAGATGTATCAGAGACCCATCTCTCTCTGATATGAGCCCTTTAATGGATGCCCTCTTAGGATGGTATAATAGTTGAAATTATGGAAGCTTGTGGTATATTGTAGATCATATAGATAATCAAAGTATCTCCCAAGGGTTATAGAGAGAGAAAAGAGAGAATGCACAATATTATAGTACGATCTAGAATTGTATTGCACAACAGTATAAATATAAATATTG
Source organism: Ascaphus truei (assembly GCF_040206685.1). Lineage (NCBI taxonomy): Eukaryota > Metazoa > Chordata > Amphibia > Anura > Ascaphidae > Ascaphus > Ascaphus truei. Next base: position 129,602,686 of record NC_134484.1, on the reverse strand, counting down.
CACTCACATTTTACATAAAAGATATATTCGAGGGAGAGGACAGCTGTAGTCAGACGGATGGTGCCGGTATCTCTAGGAACGACGGAGCACTTCCGCGTGCGTCACTTGTGCCTGCGTCACATCCTGTGACATCTCAGGTAAGGGCGGAAGAGGCTGCCTAGTGTGTCTGTCTCCGTAGTTTGCCAGCACCTTCCTCCAGTATTCTCCCCAGCTCTGTCACCTCCCACAGCTGATCGATTCAACGCGTTTCGCTGTGGCTTCTTCAGGAATCGGAATACTGAACCCCAAAGGGGTGTAGCACCCATCCACCCAGATGTCCACAGCACGCCATGCACAAGAACCAGCTCGTTAGACCGCATGCTGAATGGGTTAAGTGTGGATATCCCCGGGAACTCTACTGTGCTGGTAAAGATAGATCTGCTTTTAGAGACCATGCTAAATTTGGATCAACGGATGCAGAAGATGGATCAATGGATGGAGAATATGGATCAACGGATGGAGAAGATAGAGACTGACATAGCGGGGATACATAATTTGCTCGGTGTTCATGCCCCTGTATCCCCGATGCTGGAGCAGGAGGGTGGCATGGATGTGATGAATGGAACCTTCGACCGCCTTCCAACACCAAGCGCACCTCCTCCACAGAAGAATGTGTACATGTATGCCATTGAGGAGGAGGATAACATGACAACCCCGTCAAGACCACGCCAGGAGACAACACGGTGACCAAGACAGGAGGAAAGCTTCCTCCCAGACAACCTACCCTCGCCCGCCGCCACAAGCACACCCGCTCCCAGAAGAACACCCGCTTCCAGAACCCAACCTACATACGTTTGCATCGATACGGTGCCTGACATCATCCTGCGCGAGCTGCCACCGGCACTCAGGGAGAAGTATAGGGTGATGAGTGCTGGTTTACCCCAGAAGTATGCCATGTTAATTTTTAAGCACCACGTGTCCTACTTTGTGTACTGCTGGTGGGTCTACATGTGAACTACGAAGGAAATCGCGAAAAAAGGGCGCTTCCTGAAAATTTAAGAAGGACTATTGTGGAGGAATTGCGGCGCTATTTTTCAAATGCAGATCCTTTAATGAAAATCGATCGAGACTCCATTAATGGCATTTTGCGCCATACAAGGCATCGGCTCTGGAAGGACAATCTGGTGGGGATCGCATTTGCGTGACTGTTCAACTGTTGTTTATTTTTTGTAAATGTTTTTGTAAATATTTTGACTTTCTGTACTTTAATAAAGGGGATGTTTCGTTTTTTAAATTTTATGAATAAAGATTTTTTTTTTAATAACACCATACTGTGTGCTGTACATGTTTTGACTTTTGACTTTCTGTACTTTAATAAAGGAGATGTTGCGTGTTTTAACTTGTATTAATAAAGAAATGTTTTTCCTTACTGTTCACAGGAACTGCACAATTCCAGTTCCCGAGGGCCGCAAACAGGCCCGGTTTTCAAGGTTATCCTTAAAACAGGGGCTGTTTGCGGCCCTCGAGGACTGGAGTTGTGCAGGCCTGACTGACTGTTCTGTACACCACCATACTGTAAATCTTTTGACTTTCTGTACTTTAATAAAGGAGATGTTGCGTTTTTTAAATTTTATGAATAAAGAATTTTTTTTAATAACACCATACTGTTGTGCTGTACATGTTTTGACTTTCTGTACTTTAATAAAGGAGATGTTGCGTGTTTTAACTTTTATTAATAAAGAAATGTTTTTCCTTACTGTACACAGGACCTGCACAATTCCAGTCCCCGAGGGCCGCAAACAGGCCCGGTTTTCAAGGTTATCCTTAAAACAGGGGCTGTTTGCGGCCCTCGAGGACTGGAGTTGTGCAGGCATGACTGACTGTAAATGTTTTGACTTTCTGTACATAAATGTTTTCACTAGCAGTAAGAACAAAGGAACATAGGGCACAACAGGTTTAGCAAATCAAACTCATTTATTGAGCCAACACTCACACTTTTTGTGTTGGCTCAATAAATGAGTTTGATTTGCTAAACCCGTTGTGCCCTATGTTCCTTTGTTCATCTGTTCAGGACTGATTGCAGGTTTTCGTGCAAACACTGGAGCATCGGTAACTGAATCATTATTTTTCTTTTTGAGGTGTGCAGCATTTCTCTTATATTATCTTCACTAGCAGTAAACCATACACCTGTTGATGTTTTGAAGTGCTGTACACTTAAAATGTTTTTACATTGTATTTGTAAATAAATGTTTTTGTACTTACTCCACCAATAAAAGAAAATGTTGATTTGTTTTAAATTGTTCCATTGTCTCCTTTTATACTGTAACAAAATACAGTGTTTCTAGAACATACTGTACAGTACTGTCCAGGCATACTGTACTGTATACTGTAGGCATGCTCAGTACTGTACATCACAAGAGTATTACAACAATACATGCTGTACGGGTATAAAATACACATATGTACTGGAATACATGTAGAATAAATGCATACTTTTTATTTTTTTCGGGTTTATTATACAATATATATAAAAAATATTGTATACGGTCTGAAATCAACAGCATACTATCAGGTATTCTATCCTAATCAATAACAACGGCCACTAAACTGTAAACTCTGGTACTTGTTTTTTTTTACTCAGATTCAGCAATGTGCAGGCATTGTAAGACAAAGCGATATTATCCATCGAAATCCCTCCATTTGCCGTTTTCCGCATGAGATGACAAATGTTTCTTTTCTGAGGAACAAAAAAAAAGTAAAAGTTTTACTGTAATGGTCAGTCTGTCCCCTAAAGAAGTTCCCACAGTCAGTCCCACCAATAATTTTCTCGGGGGGCGTCTCCTGTTAACATGCGCATGCACCTACCATCGATAGATGACACGCATATGCGTTTCAAGAAGATTCCAATGCGCATGCGCCTAGCTTTTCACCAATTGTGCAGTATCTACTGTAGAAGCTGCTCAGCCAATGATATTGCTTACAGGAGAATCACTTGACTTTTGAATCGCATTGATATTTTCAAAATAAAAAAACAGAATAAAATACGGCAACATTACTCACCATAGACTTTCCCAATCAGCTGGCGCCGAGCCACTGCCAGTCCCGTATTCTTGAACATACACGTCGTTGACAGGTAACAGCGGGACTACTACACCTGTAGTGAGCTGATGAAGCTGGAAATCGCTTAGGTACATGCAAGCTTGCTCGAATCTGTACGCGAAATCCGGCTCAGGCTGCAGGTATCCGGGCGGGGACAGACAGCAAGGGTTGCCGGTCATCAGGTTTTTACTGACGGTCTGACCATTATTGGAAGCTGCCGCTGTCGCTGTCGCATTGCTTGCCAGCGACTGACGTTTTTTAGTTGGTTTTAATACGACCTTTCGCCTTTTGCAGTCTCCATGATCATAGATACGGGAAAAACCCGGTGATACACACCAATACCCTCCAATAACATCGGGGTCAATACGAAAAAAACATGGATCGCTACATAACTTTTTCCTTATTGCACGCTTACACACATGAGCATCTGGTGAAAATTCGTAAAAGTCATAGTTTTCGATAAAATACTGATACATTTGAACAACTGTTGCCATCTTATAATCTGTTGCATTAATCGCGACCCATATTAAATACAATGGCGACACACTTTATTCGAGCTCGGCTAGTCCCACGAATTCGGGTATACCCGGGTGTATTGAGGTTTGTGACTGTTTTCTGCCCGAGTGCATTGGGTTATTTTCCAGGCAGGGATTGAAGCATTTTATTCCCGCTGGCTGCAATACTGCACAGTATATATATATATACTGCATTACAATTCATGAATGTATGCCATCTGGTAGACACGCGAAGCATTGCAGCCTATTAAATCCTAATCATTATCATTTAACAGATCAGCCGCCCGTCAGCCAGGCATGAACCCAGGCTGGGAAGGCAAACGCAACGGGGCTTGTCAGAGGTGAGGAGCGGTGCATTCCAGGTATCTGCCAGGTACATACTGGGTATTTGCTCGAATAAAGTGTGTCGGTGCAGTAAGTATACGTTCTGTCGGGTTTTTGGAACACGGACTGCAGTTGTGCACTCATGGCGGGACTCTCAGGACAATAACCAGACCAGAAACTGTGCTTGGTTTTTTTTAATATTAAAAGCCTAAATTGATACATAAATGTAACTTCTTCCGTCAGTCCCAAGGCCAATTTTCAATGGACCACTGTGGTAATTTTTTAAACACCTGCAAGTCGACACACTACTGAAGCGCATGCACATTACAATTCATGAATATCTGCCATCTGGCAGATACGCGAAGAATTGCAACCAATTAAATCCGAACCATTATCAATAAACACATCAACCGCGCATCAACCGCGGGTGTGAATGCAACATGAATGCTGTATAAATGCGATCAGAATGCGGCATGAACGTGGTGAAGTGCAGTAAAGTCGGAAAAAAATCCCACAAATATTCGGAGATGTTGGAGAATAAAAGGGGCCCGGGCTGCACAGTAGGTACAATTTAAATTAGAAATGCTTCTGAACTGCACAGAGCACACCCTAAACTTGATATGTTTAAAAGACTCACAACAGCAGTGGCATTTTAGTAAACAATTCTAGAGATAGTCCTGAAGAAAATCATATGTTGTTTCAGTGTAAATTGTTTTTGCTGGACCAAAATGATATTGGTACATATAAATTTTTCTATACAAGTTTTCCTGATCAAACTTTATGGAGTTTTAAGGCAAGGTTATGAAATGTTTGTTAGTCCAGTAAAAGCATTACCATTTGGGAGAAAATCTCTTCTTTGAGTGTTTATGTTAAAACTAAGCAAGACTACGATGGACAAACTCATTTATGGAAAGTTTTTAAAAGTGTCTTTAAGGCGACGGTTGCGGGAATGGCAGCCTGACAAAATAGCTCTGCTTACACCCAACAATATAAAGCCTCAAAACAGCTCTAAAACCGCAAGAAATCGCTACCATAGCGCTGACGCCAAACTCCGATCCCACCAGGATGGCCACGAGATCCCAGAAGAGGAAATACTTTCTTGGTTTAAAAGCCTATTTTCAAAGTACAGAAATTACGCGAGCAGGGAGAGAAGCAGCACCAGCCTCTAGCTACAGCTCCGACTTGGAGCTGAAGTCGAGGAGAGAGAGGAGCCCTAGTTTAGAAAAGGAAATTGTTAATAAAAAGTGATATCACAAAGCTCTTCAACGACTTAAAATCCTTCTTTCAAGCAGAAATGGAAGAGTTATTAACTCTTAAAAGAAGAGATATTAACAACATTTTGATAGGATGGGTGACCTAGAGAAAAAAAATGAACACCTCAATAAAAGCTTTGCGCAAAAATGAGAAAACAGCCTCTTACTTTAAAACACAGTTTGCGGATATCGCTGACAGGCAAGAGGACTCTGAAAACAGAGATAGGCGCAATAACATAAGAATCCATGGAATTCCAGAATCCATAACAGTAATAGAGGAGCATGTCTCAAAATGGCTGACCTCTGTACTCCCTGGAAAAACAGAGGCTGAGCTGCAAATGGATAGATGTCACAAGGCCTTGCGGTCTAGGCAACAACCAGAGGAGTCTCCATGGGATATAATTCTAAGATTTCACTATTTAAAAACATGTGAAGCTCTGTTCCAAATCACAAGGAATACCCCCTCCTGCACATTTGAGGGCATAAGTATGTAGATATTCCAGGACTTATCCCCCATAACTTTGGGCAGACGAAGAAAGTTACAGCCAATAATAAAGATACTGAGGGAAAATGGAGTCCGGTATAGGTGGACTTTCCCCTTCGGCCTCTTGGTAATTAAAAGTGGAAAGGCCTTTTCAGTAAAAGCCCTGGAAGAAGGAGAAGAATTCCTGAAAAACCTGGGAATAAAAGCTGATTTTACTTACCCAGTGGAAGAGAGATCCTCAACCGAGTCGTCCTGGAGGGCAGTGAGGTACTCTACATGAGGCAGGAGAGAAATAGCGGCTTAATTGGAAGCAATTAAGGACTTAAAGGTACATAGTTGCATTCTCATTCCTAACATCCAAATGATTAAAGGGACACCACACCAAGCCTACAGTCTGCCCTATAAGACTATACTCAATCAGGATGTCAGACCAGGTCTTCCCAGCTGATATGAAGCAGGATTCTGCAGAGCAGTGTTGCTGAGCTCCTGGAGGAGGAAAAAGGCGGGAGCAGCCAGCGGAATGAGTCGAGCCACTACAGTGAAGGTCTCTGCAGGAGTTCTTAAACCGGCTAGAGACAGCTGATTGCCCACTGGTGACCTAGATCGGAGGAGAGTGACGACGGCTCGGCGAGATATGGGGCTGATCTAAGTCAAGAGGGGGGAGTGGATGGTCCCCCCTTCAGAGTTCTGTCCCTTACATGGTCGCACGGCATGACTGCTCCCTCGCTAGCCTCCTTTGACACTAAGTGCTGGCTGTGGGCTGTCCCCCCCTGGTCTCGGTGGCAGTTTGGGCATTGCGTTGCCGGTCGGGGGTATGGAGGCGGCGGGGATGAGTTGAAAAGGCCTAATCCCAGGAAGAAGTGAGGTCAGGAGGAAGATGGCTGTGCTGGTCGGGAGAGGAGGGTGAGAGGAGGGTATGAGGATTTGAAATACTTCAGAAGAAAGGACTATGAACAGGGGAAACAAGGGTTTGTTCGGGGGAGCCATGGAAGGAGCACATTAGAGAGGAAGAGTTTTCAGTGTAGGTAATGGAGGGGAAAAGTAGACAGGGAAAAGGTTGGTCAGGAAAAAAAAGTTGTAGTGAAGTAGGAGCACAGATGGGGAGTGAGTAAAATTTAAAGGCCCGAGGACCAGAAGCAGCATATGAACAATTATAGGCCTAAATCTAAAGAGATAAGTAAAAAAGAGGAGGAGCATCAGATATTTCTTTATATCAGGTGTGAGTGTATGTAATCAGAGCAAAACATGAGATGTGCTATGTAGCTGTAATCTAGAAAGGTTCTTGTTGCAGTTATTTTCTTATTGTTTTATATAAGGTCTTATGTACCTAGTTAAGATCATAAGGTAATATTAGGATTAAAATTAGATCAATTCGCCCTGTAGATAGCTAGGAAATAGAGGGTTGAGATTAAAATTAACTAATGGTATTAACACAAAAATAAAAGAGGTCATGGGCCTTCATGAGGAAGATGTAAGGTTCAGGTCAGTTATACATATATACTTAGTTATACATATATACTTAGTTATGTACAGTTAAGGGGTCTAAAAGAGGGCTCTGCGAATGTGGTAATTTGATGGTGAAAGAAAATTCCCCCTTTGGATCTTGAGTATAAAATTGCCTCTGTCAATATTTTTTATTCTTTGTTTTGTTCTTTGTATCTCTCTCCCCTGCCTACCCCTATGTTTAAAGTCAATAAAGATAGTGTTACCTCTCAAACTACTTTGTGGGAAGCCCATAAGGTCACCCTCAAGGGCACTCTAATCAATATTGCCGCACGACGGAAAAAAGAGAGAGAGGCAAAAACACTTAAACTACAGGCAAAACTAGGATAGCTCTCTTCCCTCCATAAACACAATAGGAGAGCGGACACCCTGAAGGAGTTAACAGACATCAGAATATAATTAAATATGCTCCCAACCTCCCAGGCTGAAAAGGTGCTGAATTGGTCAAAGAGGAAGTTTTTTTGTAAAGGCAAATAAGCCAGATACCCTACTTATCTATCTAATCGAGAGAAGGTCACGTATAATGACAAAACAAGTCAGGCTTTGCGGGATTTTCTGGTAGACTCCAATCTGCCTACGCTGGGCAGAGGAGAGAGGGACGCACTACAAAACGATTTCACAATCAAAGAACTGTCGTAAGTAATTAAAAATCTAAAGCCATCCAAAGCTCCGGGCTGGATGGGTTTTTGAATTTGTACTACAAAAAGTTCATCACACTCCTAGCCCCTCATCTGCTTCACATGATTATTGCAGTGCCTCATTTCCGGAACACATTCTCCAATCATCTATCTCAACAAGGCAAAGATCCTACAGATTGTAAAAGTTACAGGCCAATATCGTTGCTAAATTCGGACATTAAAATCTATTCCAAAATGCTAACTAGCAGATTAAGTCATATCTTGCCTAGATTGATTCACCTGGATCAAGTGGGATTTATTAAAGGTAGACAAGCGGCGACAACACCAGATGAATCATAGACCTATTTGAATTGGCTAATACAAAAAAGATTCAAGTGTTGGTGTTAAGTCTAGACACTGAAAAAGCTTTTGATAGAATAGACTGGCCTTATTTAAATGCCACGCTTGGAGCGTTCGGTTTCAGAGGTAGAATTTTAAAACCAATCATGGCACTGTAATCCAAACCAGCAGTGAGAGTAGTACGTCTGGACTTCCCATCAGATCTTTTTCAAATAAAAAGTGACACTAGGCAGAGATGTCCACTCCTGCCCCTCCTATTTGCCTTAAGCATGGAACTCCTGGCTGCACAAATTCAGAAAAATTTGGATATTTCAGAAATTCAAACCCAGAACCAGTCCCATAAGGTAGCACTATTCGCAGACGACATTATATTAACGTTGTTCAAACTCCTCACTTCTCTGCCCAATATGTTTTGTCTCAAATGGAAATTCAATAGAATATCTGGATTTAAAATCAACAAAACAAAATCTGAAGCCTTAAATATACATTTCCCAAAAGAAATGGAGAAATGAATAGCTATGTATTTTAATTTTAATTGGCAACCCCATGCAATTAAATACCTACAGTAGGTGTTAATATTACAAACAATTATAAATCATTATACAAAGCAAATTTCCCCAAATTATTACAAACCTTGAGAGAAGATTTAAGAATATGGTCCACATACAGTATTTCTTGGATTGGCAGAATTCATTGTATCAAAATGAACCTTCTTCCGCATTCTATACCTGTTCCAAACTGTCCCAATACCTGTGGTCCAAAAAGACATCCCCTCATTTCAATCACTAATCTCTAAATTTATATGGAAACATAAAAGACCAAGAGTAAAAGGTAACATTTTAAAAAGACCAACATTAGCAGGGGGCTAGTGGTACCTATCATACTACAAAGCGGCCCAATTATGTCAAATTTCTCAATGGCACATAGATCCCAGTCTTAAGAGATGGCTGGCATTAGAGAGTGAAATATGTGCTCCGCTTGGGCTGCACAATCTAATTTGGTCCTTTTAAAAGATTATTAATTCAATTCATGAACTGCTACCTTCACTGACAAATTCACTACCAGGCCTCCAAATTTAGATGCTCTCTGCCTACTAAACATTCATTAATGACCCCCCTGTTTGATAATCCTGATTTTGCTCCGGGTCTGAATAGCAAGAATTTTGTCATTTGGAAACAGGGTTTTTCAGACTCAAGGATCTGTAAGGTAGGAATAACATTAAAACGTTTGACCAAATGAAGTCGGAGAAAGACATCCCAAACACAGAATTCTTTAGATACATCCAGATACACGTTTTCTATTCCAAATTTTCCCCACGTCCCTCTTTGACAAATTTTGAAAAGCTCTGTATATTAGAAACAGACACAAGTAGACTTACATCTCAGATGTACAAAAAGTGGCCTGTTCTGCCACAGACTACCCCAGAAAACTGAGTTATATGAATGATCCAATGGGAGGCTGATTTAGGTGACGTACTAGAGGAGGAAGAATGGGAGGAGATCTTTATGGTGGCAGCAAAGAGTTCCATTTGTGCGACGTTAAAGGAGAACGTATATAAGGTCCTAATGAGATGGTATCTCACCCCCACTAAAACTCTCAAAATTTTTCCCAGGCTACTCCCCATTGTGTCCCAAACAATACACAGAGCCAGCGGACTTGTTCCATATGCTGTGGTCCTGCCCTCGAGTAACACCTATATGGGAACAAATTAGAGATTGGCTACAGATTATTTTGGACTTCACTATTCCTTTAGATCCTTGGGTATTCCTGTTAAACAGACCAACTTTGGGATTGTCTAGAGTGGAAAACAAATTAGTTGTATGAAAGCGAACAAATAAAATCAATGAGTCAAGGGTTCAAAGTATCAACGTGAGTTTATCTGCACCAAGGTACAAGTGAGAGAGAATTAAAAAATGAACTCATGCCTCTGAAAACATATTGCTTGGTATCATATTTTTATACAGTTCAAAATGAGTAATACGCCCCTTAAGGGGGTTGGCTTAGAGATAAAAAACAATATGATGACTTATACAAAAATACTTATTAATACATAAATATGCTTCACATGTTATATTCTTATCCTACATATCACCATAATGTGGGCCCCTTAACCTTCTGACTTAAGGGGTAACCCTGTTTAGCCTTCTGTGTGTACTGTATCTGTCAGATAAAAGAACCTAAGGTCAGCAGAAATGTCTAAGGCAGGAAAAACCTCTTACGAATGCAATTTCAATTTCATGACTCATAGGAATTATACAAGGGCGGGTACCAGCTAGGAGCGATACTCTGCAGGATCAAACATTCACAAATCATACACAAATATACATACATTCAAACACTCAAAATGGCTACTGCGCCAAAATGGAGGTGATGATAGTCTGTCTTCATATAGCCTGAGCCACACACATTATCTCAATCTTCACAGTTGCAATGAGATTTGAGATTGCAGCATTATGGAAGCAAAACAAAATTCCATCTTTCCTGAAAATTAGAAACAGAATTTAGTTTGTCTGCCAGATGGAAAAGTTAATGAGTTTAGTTAATGACACTGGCACTAGATTCCAAAAAAGTCTGGCTCCCGTGGCTAGCGCAGACAGATATGCCAATGGTGAACAGTACCACAGCCTTACTATGATAATAATAAATGCGTTCTCCTTTGACGTGGGATTGAAAAGATGGGAGAAGGGAGTTAAAGACATATAGCTGGAAAAAGCTGATAGAGACTGTGCAGGAGTTAGAGACAGAAGAAACCAGATTAAGATGGCCTCTAAACCACTAGTTATATATTAAAGGAATCATGTTTACCTTATTTTTGTTTATCTAACACGGTTCTAAGATTGTGAAGAAAATTGTGTCATAAAGGGCCAGTCAACCTTAAGAAGATACATTATGGTAGTATTACAATGTCAAAAATCCACCCAACACCATTGTCTACAAATACCAATTAAAGAATGTTGAATCTGTATAAATCAATAATATGTAATGAATAATATGTATGTGAAAATATGTAAAAAAAAAAAAAAGTATTATTGTAATACAAATAATGTTTTATAGCATAAAAGTTATGCAAGAAAAAGGCTGCAATCAGCAGAAGATAAATACAAAAGATTCTCTCTGTTAACACCTGAGTAATTAAAAAAACATAGAAATTTGAGGGCAAAGAAGAATTACTTGGCCTACCTAATGTGTCCACCTTCCTATCAGCTGTGAAACTTCACACCTTATTAGATCCATGTACAGTATTTGTCTCAAATGTAGGATATGGATACATGGGAAATATCCACTTTAGGTATTGGATAATTGCTCATGTTTTCAAGAACTCATTCAATTTATTTTCCACCCTCCAGACCATTTCCAGGTAGCAAACGTTTAGACAGTTTGTTAACATTCTGACAGATTACTTTCCTCTACCTCTTCGTCGCAAAATAAAGAAATCTGCTAAATATTTGTAGCTGTATGTAATTATCTTTCTGGTACCAGTAACGGGAGCAAAGCTACGTTCCCTATTTGTGGTTACTAAGGAAAACACTCCCTTTCCAAATTGGAGTATGCTCAGTTCAGTCTAGAGTACAGTTTAATGCAACTCCATGGAACAGGATCCTCTGAAATGGTCGCTCCTTGGAAACCTCATATAGAGAATAAAGCATAGATGCATGCAATATGGTGCATTAACATTTTACTTTCATTAGACAAACAACACAGGGGGGAAAAGGACAACTCACAATTTCCCCGCTGGTCAAAAGCAGAGAGTGACTTTGGGCGCACTCCAACCCTACTCCGGGCTCGGCTCCACATGCATGGCTTCCCCGATCTGCATCTCTCTCTCGTGTCTCAAGTTGCCTCAGGTTGTTTAACTTTTTCTAATGAGTATGCAAAGTTATTCTGATAAAAGGTTAAAAGGTTTTTGATTGGGTTTCAAATTGCTGCTTAGAATGTATAGCGTCTTAACCCATATAAAAATATTTTTTTGTATAATCCCAAATTAAATATCTAAATTTGCCGTGATTACACTGGTGACACACTTTATTCGAGCTCGGCTAGTCCCACGAATTCGGGTATACCCGGGTGTATTGAGGTTTGTGACTGTTTTCTGCCCGAGTGCATTGAGTTATTTTCCGGCAGGGATTGAAGCATTTTATTCCCGTTGGCTGCAATACTGCACACTACATATATATATACTGCATTACAATTCATGAATTTATGCCATCTGGTAGACACGCGAAGCATTGCAGCCTATTAAATCCTAATCATTATCATTTAACAGATCAGCCGCCCATCAGCCAGGCATGAACCCAGGCTGGGAAGGCAAATGCAACGGGGCTTGTCAGAGGTGAGGAGCGGCGCATTCCAGGTATCTGCCAGGTACATACCGGGTATTTGCTCGAATAAAGTGTGTCGGTGCAGTAATTTTACTTCATTGTTTGTCACCATCTACATTAAATAGTTTAGATTTAGTGTAACAATTTCTGTGCAATATTTAAACTGAATTGTACCATCATTTATAATCAATCAAATTACAAATGCTTTGTCCTGTAGTACTTATCATTTTCACAAATTGGAAGGATCAATTCACTTTCCCATTTTCTTTTCTTGATGAAATGTTGAATTTTTTTTTTTTTTAAACAGACATCCAAAGTTGCACATGTATAGGGGGATAGTTTATTATCAGAATCCCAGTAGGATAATTTTTCAATGATGATGTTTCCCTCTGACATTACATTTTGAACGGGATTAATAATGTACTCATTATGTAATCAGTATGCTGGCAGTAAAAATAAAAATTAAGAAAATGCAATAATTGGTTTATTAGTGTGTTAATTTAGTGTGCAGTTTTAGGATCTACTCTGCCTATGCTTTACAACATGCATTTTGCTCAGGGCTCCCATTTCTTCAATTTTTGTCTCTACTGCGCTCCTATCCTTGAAATGTTGTTGTCAGATGAATGTCCTGTACTGTTCTTCTGAAACTCAATTTTTGTCACTGTCCACCCAGTACCACCCCTCCCTATATTCAAATCCTGTCATAAAACCTGGCTTACCAATGAAGCATTTTAGGACTTTGGAAAATATGACTAATTTGCCCTCCAAAGACACTGCTATAGTTGGTTGCCATGCACAGTGATCAGAGAGGGAGACGGAGAATTTTATTCACTAAAATTGGGTCAGATTTTTCCAAAAATGTTTGCCCTACTTTTGCAGCCAGGAGACTGTAGTAAATAGACCCCACGGTGGAATTGACATTAGTGAGTGTAGAGTACAGCTATTTTTTATTTTCATGAGTTTGGTTTCAGTTGTGGGGCAATGAATAAAGCCATGCCATGAGAAGCTTGCAATATAGCATGAAATTAACGTACATTCAACTAATTGGATGAAAGTAAGCCCCCACATTATTAATAAATAGCATTTAACCAACAACATACATTATGCTGATGGCTCTGCTGTCTAAGACACAGATTTCTGTGGTTAAACTCGGTATTAACCGAGCAATGGTGAATCATCCTTCCTTTAGCTGCAATAGGGCTGATCAGGAAACTATCGTACGGGCACTCCCATTGACTCCAATATTGAATAAACCTCTTTCATCCTGAGGTTGAAATAATGGGAGTTATTAATTTAATTGCGATAGTGCCACACGGAAACTTCCTTTGACTTCAATGGAAGTTTCTATGTGATAGTGAAAAATCTTTTGCAATCGTGAACAATATCTGAAGCTTAATACTGTATGTCCAAAACCAAACTATTACTCTTATCCCCCTTCCACTGCTACCTCTAAATCCAAACTTTCCCTCATTGTCAATAATATCACAATCTCATCAACACCTTAAGCATGCTATCTAGCGGTCATCTTTGACTCTGATCTCGCCTTCATCTCTCACATTCATTCCCTCACAAAGTCCTGTCACCTACAATATTGCCAAGATATTCCCTTTTCTCACTCATAATGCAACTAAAATCCTAATTCACTCACTCATGATTGTCCTGCATATTCAATCTCCAATCCATCCATAACGCTGATGCCAGACTCATACCTCACTCACCGCTCAATTTCTGCTACTCCACTACACTGACTTCGTGTATCCTAAAGAATCAAATTTAAAACCCTATCTCTGACTAACAAAGCTCTCAACGATGCTGCCCCACATTACATCTCAGGCTAAGGCCCCGCTCCCTCAATCAGCGCGCCCGCACGGCAGACAGGCGGGGCGCTGACAGACACAGACCGCGATATGCGGTCTGTAGGGAGCCGGGAGCCGGAGCGGGAGGGGGGCGGGAGTGGGAGGGAGGGGGGCGGGAGGAGGGCGGGATCTGATCGTGGTGCCGTCCACCCCCCCACACACATACACACACATACACACACACACACGCACACATACACACATACACACACATATACATATACACATACACACACACATACATACTTTAACCCGCAGCTCCTTCCCTCCTCCCCGCCCAAGGCACCTCCCATCCATCTCCTTTCCTCCCCTCCTCCCCATTGGCTGACTCGCGTACCACGTGACGCTTCAGCGCCAAAAATCACTAGGATCTTGCAGCATCGGCCGGCTGACGCGTCACAGTACGTAGTCAGCCATGCCGGAAGGAGGCAGTGGGGGCAGGGACCATTCGGGCAAGGGTCTGGTGGTCCGTGGCCGCGCGCCTTGCCGGCTGCAGCGGGTTCGCAGCCTTAGCCCTCGGCCCCAAATACATCCCTAAATGCCCCCTGCATCCTACCCACTGTGTGCCACAGTGTCTTTTGTTCTTACATTTCTGTCTATATGGTGGTTTGGGTGCGACAATTTTATTGTTTTTATATATCCATTCATACTCACTTTTTCTATTACTTTTTGAAAAATATTTGCATCAAGATTTTGAAAAATATTTTTTATTGACCAACGAGACTTTTGTAATATGACTGAAAAACCATATACCAGTGATATATGATATTATATGATTTCTGATTTACTGTAGAATAAAGATTTTAGATTTAGGTTGTTGCAAAACTCAGTCCCCCCTTGTCTGCTCCATCAGCTGGGTAACAAAAACTCATCATGGTGCTGCAGTTCTCCTATGCTACATAATTTCAGCTTGAACTCTAACTCCAGGAAATATTTACACAAATATAGGAAATTAAGCATCCTCTAGGTGTGATCCAAATAAGTGAAAATACACTGGGTGGATCAGTTTTCACTAGAGACCAAAGTTTATGGTCACAACACATCAAAAATAAAGACATTACCAAAAAAGTAAAATAAAGAGTTGAGAGCTCTGAGTAGTTTAAGACCCAACCAACCATATTTTCTCGTAAATAAACACATCCAGGCACTACCAATTGCAATTAGATTGTTTTTATCATAGCTGTGTTTGCTAATGTTTTAATGCCAGACGTGTTTTCATCGTCATTACACAGCACAGTAACAAACAGGTCAGCATTGAAAGCAAAATTAACCAACCAAGAACCCCGGGATAAGGATTGTCGGTAGCTTATTGCATAGCAATGGGAATGTCATAAAATTGGTTGTAGGTATCCCACAATGCCAATGTGACAGTATGGACAGTGGGGAACTGTATATTAAAGGTTAAGCCCACTCATTGCCCATACCAGTCAAGATGGTGACCCAGGTACAGTACAGGGTCAAAATGGCCATCTTTGGACTGCAAAATGTCCACCAAACCTGTTTGCCTTAGTTAGCTACAGTATCTGTGTGTGTAGTCTTTAATGTGTATATTTGTTGTTTCTGTGTATTTCTGTGTGACTCACTGTTTGATTTAACTGTAGTCAAGTGGCTAGCATATAATGAGACAAGGACTAGACTTTGTAGAGTATGGGGCCAGGTGCTGTGTCTCTGGACAATGGCGAGGTGGGGAAGAGTGAGCCGTCCTTCTGGGGAAGTACATACTCCAAGCACTGTACATTATTTTCTCCCCATCTCCCCAGCAGTCAGGCATTTACCCCTGCAGTAGGAATCAAGCTGTAATTGGAAACTGAGGTCTGGGACCTAGCCAGGTTGGATCGATTCCGATTGGTCAGTTACAATTTCCCATTCTCCAAAAGCCCCACCCCTTGGGCTATCCTTAAGCACTGTTGCCACCCACATCCCTGATTAGTCCATTGGGTCAAGACCCTGGTCCTTGATTGACTCAGTTGAGGACAAGTCTCCGCTGACTGGCTGGCACCCTGTTCTCCATGTTTTTATGGACCGGGAAACTATAAAATCCAAAGCTGATTAAGGCTCCACAGTTTTTTATGGTTGGTCTCGGTGACAAGAGGTCACTGGAAAGGTAACTGTGGACTAGAAGCTAGAATCCTAAATTACTGGGATTAAAGAATGAATGGATCAAGGTGGGATCTAGGAGAAGCTAGTTTCAGCAGTGCCCTACACCTTGCAAACAAGGAGTCCCCTGTACCCTGCGTTTGGGATGAGTTATTGCCTTTTTTTGTGCTCTCTGTTGTTCCCTGTTGGTTTCGACCAGAATAAACTATTGTTTATTTAACTCTCTCATTCTACTTGGTGTTTGCAGTCCCTGAGAAAGCCTGGCCTACAGTTACAGTCATCATGATGTCAATACAGCAGAGTACTGCAATCATGTGTGAGTGAACAGGAGACAAAAATATTTTGTGTGATATGAAAATACAAATGTCAGGAATAGAATACCATGTTTCATAAAGGCCAAAAAAGTATAAACAAAGGAAAGAGTGACAGAAAAGAGAAAAATGTCACTTAATAACGAAAGTAAAATGCTGAGAAGGGTGTATAAGCCATAGAATGACTGATGAACCAACCAACACAATAACTCATGGTAATCACCTATTACATGACAAAAACAAATATTCAGTACGCTTTTCTACAACAAGGATATTGTCTTTGTTCCCCCTCTTCCCTTCCCCTATGGCATTGATTAACCTTTTCAATTCCCATAAATCGAATAAAAGAAACAGGATGCTGAAGATTTGTGCAATACTGAATCAATATTGTCTTATCTTCACTTTTGGAAATTGTATTTTGTTTATTGAAGCTTCTTTTTAACTCTTGTGAAGTTTTACCAATATACTGTAAGATACATGAGCATATACTGTATGTATATAACATTGATACTCATGCAAGTAATGTTGGATTTGACTGGGAACCTGGTGTTATGGTGGGGATGTAAGAAAAAAATATTGTAAACCACAGAGTTATAGACTGGACAATTGTCCCACACATCTATAGCAGCCCCATTTTGGATAGGACAGAAAGCAAGGAATGGGATAATTCGCCATGGCCAGGTCACAACAGCGTTTAGACACTGTGGCACAATTTGCTATGGCTAATTTGCCACCAGCCATTTTGCCAATAGCACTATCCTAGACCCAAGCAAGGAATAGGACAATTCGCCACAGCCGTTTGGCCACTATGGGACAATTCACCATGGCCCTTTCACCGCCTGCCATTGCATCGCATGGTTTAGGCTTTTTATAGTTTAGATTTTATGGTTAGGAATATTATGGTTAGGGGTTAAGGTTAGGATTTGGGGTTTAGAGCTTTTATGGTTTAGGGGTTAAGAATAGGGTTACGGGTAAAGGCTATTAATATTAGGGGTTAGGTTTACGGGTTATGTTTATGATTAGCGGTTTGGGTTTAAGGATTAAAGTTAGTATTAGTGTTAGGGTTTAGCGTTAAGGGTTAAGGTCCAAGGTTGCAGTTATCAGCATCTCCCAAAATAGTCTAGAATCTCCTGGACTCCCTGGGTAATCTGTTGTGGCAAACTGTCCTGGAAGCCAACTGTCCAGTGGCCAAATAGCCACAGCTAACTGTCGGAAACCCCAGAAACCATTCCTTAGTACTGTATATATAGTTCTGTCATTGCTCCAATTAGTATGTCAGATAAATTGTGATCTCTTTTATATGCAAAAGATTAGTACATACGGTATTTAGGGCCAGATCCACAGAGCGCTGTTATGTACTTAATGATGCACTTACAAATTAAAGCTTCTTTAAGTGTTAAAGAAGATCTCCAAAGGTCCAAAAACTATGGCTGAGGCAGTCTATCTACTGTATAACGGATGCTGGTTCTAATCATGTGCAAAATCCAAGAAACCACTGGACAGCTTTCAGGCATCTGAGGAGACTTGGCCACTCCAGAACGGCTTTGACTTTGGCTGGATCCATGGCTAATCCAGTAACCGAGATGATATATCCCAGAAAGGAGGTACTGGATTGGTAGAATTTACATTTTTCCAGCTTTGCGAATAGATGATTCTCCCGCATTCGTTTTATAACCTGTATCACATGGTCTGGATGTTCCTGTGCTGATTTTGAGAAAATCGGGATGTCATCCAGGTATACGATTACACAAGTAAAAAAATCAAGCACCAAAACACACAACAATTAAATAAACCAAGCACCAAAAATACACAACAATGAAATAAAACAAGCACCAAAATACACTACAATGAAATAAAACAAGCATCAAAAATACACAACAATTAAATAAAACAAGCACCAAACCCCCGGGAGCCAATTGGAGACTGGAAGGAACCATGGCAATGACGGACGCTTCAGAACACGTCGCTGACACACCCCTGGTAATGGACAGATCTATTGGATGCCGGTGATGACGCCGAACTCTACGGCAGCCCCCATGCATGCGGGATACGCCCTCCATGGAGGTTGGAGCCGGATGAGCGACTAATGAAGGACCAGAACAGAGAATTAACAGCATTGCAGCTGCACATGGGTGTTGTGATTTTTGGACTATTTAATGTATGTGTTAATGCCACTTCCCTTGAGAAAGACCAGCAGGCCAAAATGTTGTGTTTTTCTATGGCACAATAAATTGTTTATGATTGAAAATCCACAATGCCCTTGTCCATCTATTACACTGAATCTTTTGTAAGGCAGACATTTTTTCTGGTTCTCCAGAATCTTGAGGTAAACTGTACCCCCTAGTCAGACACCATTTCATACGGGACATAAAGAAGGCAAAACATCTCCCATATCACTAGCTCAGCAATCTGGTATGCTGTAGGGAGGTCCTTGGCAGCATTGAAGTGAACGATCTTTGAGAGTCAATTTACTAACACCCGGGTGGTATTGTTTCCCCTGGATGGGGGCAACTCAACAATGGAATTCAATGGCCTAATAGTTTTGTTAGGGAACTGGCTAGGTATTGTCCAAATTGCTACAAGGATGTTCCCAAATGGATAGAAACACTCTAATACATAAACATGTACAATCTGGACATATAAATAACAGGAGAAACAGAAATAAGAATATAAGACATTATACAAATAAAAATAGGAACACTGGTACAGATTTAACAGGTCCTTTTCTTATTATAAATTTTAGTAGAAAAGGTCACAAAGTGACATCTATCCTGAAAAAAACATTGGGATATGTTGATGATACAGTGTAGATTCAAAATTGAAAATAAAAAATAAAACTGTAGCGCTTGGTCCAAGATGTGTTTTTAGAAAGGACCCACTCTGGGGATTCAGCTCTCTCTTATTTACACTTCAGTCTCATAAACAAGAAAAAACTTTAAGGGTTCAATTAATGTAGGAAATGCAATGCTTGCCCTTTCTCTGTGAATAGAGCCTTTTTGAGGTGATCATAATAATATAAAGACATTTAGAAATTGTGAATCTGATTTTGTTATTTATAGGTTGCAATGTGGCAGTTTGAACTCATACAAACTTTTAAGTTTACAAAAGTTTGAATTCTACGTCATAGAAAGAGTTTTCATTAATTGCCAAGGTGGCAATAGGGTGAAACAACATCACTGTAGAGAAGTATATAGGATTAAAATGCTAAAAACACTTACGCCCCTAGGACTCAACACAGAATCGGATTTGAAACACTTTTTGCATTGATGGAGTTGATTATTATGTAGGATATTAATTATGATGGTCCAATCCAGATTCCATTCACTATACAGTGTGTGTATATATATATATATATATATATATATATATATATATATATATATATATATATATATATATATATATATACATACATATACATACATATACATACATACATATATGTATATATATATATATATATATATATATATATATATACACAGCTGTGTGAAAAAGAAAGTACACCCTCTTTGAATTCTATGGTTTTACTTATCAGGGCATTTTAACAATCATCTGTTCCTTAGCAGGTCTTAAAATTTGGTAAATACAACCTCAGATAACAACATCACATGACATACTTTATTACCATGTCATGATTTATTTAACAAAAATAAAGCCAAAGTGGAGATGTCCCTTCCTGCCTCGTCGGACGACGAGAGCGCAAGTGTGTAATCGGTGGTGAGGCGCCTACCGGCGGACCACTACAGCGGTGCCATCCTGTGTGAGTCACTTACCTGCAATGTCAGGCAGCTGAGTCCGGAGATCCCCCGACAGCAGGCGCTGGTGCGGCCTAAACCGGAGAGAAGTCCCATGGCCGTGGCGACTTCCAGCGTGGAGGACACACGACCCGAGGCGACTGCAGAGGATGAGAGGACCAACAAGAGCCTGCGGAGTGGTAAGGAAACACCACCCCCTTACTTCCACCAGGTGAAGACAGAAGAGGTCGGCGAAAGAAGGCAGCCTGTGGCCTACCCATGGCGTACCCGCGATCCTGAAGCACCACCACCGCCACTTCCGGTGCAGCGAACGACTGATGACGAACTTCTGGTGCGGGACCTGTACCGGGACTCCGCGATGTCAACGGACGATGACGTCACATCTGGTTATTCCCGCGGGTTGGACCGGAAGACTGCGGCTCCGGATGTCATCCGCTCCGGCCTAACAGAAGAAGAAAAAGACCAGTACATGGAAGATGTACTGGGCAGAGAAAAACTAAAGTCTGTAGATACAAAATCTCCCCTTAAAATCTATAGGTCGCGGCATAAGGGGTCTATGCAGTAAGCAGCGAAAAAAGCATTAGTCAGTTTTTGAAGTAGACATGTTTTTGGCGTGTTAAACTCGCTGTATGCTGTAAGGGCCGAATCCCTGGCGAATGAATGCGCCTCCACCATTTGATAAAATGGCGAGTAACCTGTGGCGAGATGGCTGCCTGGCGAGAAGCTGCCGAGAAGCCGTCCCCTGCCGAGATATATCTGCAGCAGAGAGAGATCCGCCGCTCTCTCTGCGCAAACATCGGCACATTAAAAATTATTTTATAGACTATTTTTATTCATACTGTAGATGTGCAGGGGGTCTCCGGAGCTGAACCGCATTGGTTTCAGGTCCGGGAACCCCCTGCTTCCCAAGATACAGGCCCCTTTATGAGGTGCCGGTATCCCTCTGCATTTAAAGGTCCCGATCACGTGACCGTGGAATGTAAACAAAGCAGAGGGATACCGGCACCCCCTAAAGGGGCCTGTATCTCAGGAAGCAGGGGTCCCCGGACCTAAAACCAAAGCGGTTCAGCTCCGGAGACCCTCTGCACATCTACAGTATGAATAAAACACACATATCAATAAACAATCATTCCTTACGTTTGCGGCTATCTGCTATGGTAACGAAGCAGCATGAATATATTTTTAATAATACTGTACAGTGAGCAGGGGGTCCCCTGTGCTGAACCGCATTGCTTTGTGGACCAGGGACCCCCTGCTTCCCGAGTTACAGGCCCCGGTATGTGTGATCATGTGGGCAGTGTCGCCGCCATCTTAATAGCGTCCCATATGCGATGTGCCCGCTATAAAGATGGCGTCGACACTGTAACCGATGCCCGAAACTGGGGCCTGTAACTCGGGAAGTGGAAGCAGACGGTAAGAAGACCCCGGAACAGAGCCGCAGCTAAAAGAAAGAAGAATACAGGTGAAGATGGATTACAACTAGAAGACCTGTGGATTGTTTTGTTTTATTATTTAAATGTTTATTATTTTCTGGTTTATTATTTTATGGGTTCCTGTTCGTGGATTGGTTCGCGAGTAAGCTGTTCAACGGGAGTCGGTGAGTGGGTGAAGTAATGGTAAGAGAAGAAAAGAAATGTATTTTATGTAACTTGTTTTTTTTTTGCTTTTTACATGTGTTGGATTTTTTTTGTACATCATTTCTTGCCACTGTATGTATTTATGTATGTATGTCTAGAGAGTTATATACATACAGGGTAAGAAATGATTGTATTTGAAAAGCTTGCTTTGCACTAATTTAAATTCTTTTGGCTATGCTGCTATGCATAGATGTGTGTTGAATGTATTTTATAATTAGATAGATGTAATTTTTGGGCTTGTATGCTGAACTTTTGGTCGTGGTGAGGCTTGCTTTTGTAAATTTTATTTTTTGGTGTCCTTCTATTTTGTGTGATGGTAACTTGTTCTCTTTAACGGTTGCTATAGTTAATTGTGTAATTGGTATGGATGCTATTTTAATTGTTTAATTGTAATTAATGTATGCAAATTGATTGATGGTGACTTTATTGGATTACATAGTATACTTCTTTTGATGTAATGCTATTTTCTTTGTATTGTTAACATTGATTTGCAGCGTCTACATGTTGCTTAGATTGAATGTATCATGTATACAATGTAAATGCAATGTTTTGAGTGGCATTTGAGGCTTTTGATTGGCATTTGATGCTTTAGATTGGATGATTACAGTTGATTTGTTTAGGAAATAGCATTGTATTTCATTGTGGATGTTATAGAGAAGTGGTATTTTTATTTAAGCATGTTTTTGTTAACCCTGAGACATTTATTTGTATATTAGTTCATCATGTGTGTGTGTGTATATATATATATATATATATATATATATATATATATATATATATATATTGTATTGTACTGTATATATATTGTATTTTTTTTTTTTTGGCATGATGAAGCCACTGTACAAAGGAAGGGTGCATATCGGGCCAGGGTGTCTTAACCCCTTTATTACCTTTGCAGTTAGTATCCGATAAGGGGTCCATTGATATGTGAATGTAATTGCAATGTATTGGCTATGTATTATTTTGGCAACAGACTACAAGGATTATGCTGGCAACGGGGCCTTCTTATTGATGAGGTCAGTAGAAGTTTCTTTATTTTACTATGCTAGTTAATGTGTTTAATAATGGCCAAATAATCTATTATCCCTATCTGGATAATAGTTATTTGGCCCATTATTGTACTGTATGTGTTGGGGTGGGGGGAGGGGTATTGGCCCCAAGGGTATGTGGGTAGGCCTCCCTTGTGGCTAGTGGGTGAGGGTGGTTAGGCATCACGGGGTGGCGGTTATTGGGGGAGGATATGTAGGCGTCCCGAGTAGTGGGTGAGGGTGGGTTAACCCCTTAATGACTGTAGCAGTTAATAACCGCTATGGTGATTAAGGGGTTAGGGGACATTACATGGGATGTTTTTATTCTTGTTTCTGTTTTGCAGAAGCGGATGTGGCATTAGCAGAATGAAGATGAGGGTGGCCTTCATCGTGGCAGCCGGACAAGGGTGAGTGCTATATCTATTTAATGTTTTTATTGTTCTTTATGTATTTTAAATGGTCACATTCACTATTATCCAATTGTGCCCATTACTATATTGTATGTTAGGGGGGTATAGGGGTTGTTAGAGTAATATATATATATATTTATATATATATTTATTTATTTAGTGTGGGGCTGTTGTGTGTGTTTTATTGTTATTTTTATTGTGGGTAGCGGGGGTGGGTGAAGTGGGCATTAGACCCAATGGTGGTTTGTTTAGGGCTTGCGGGTGGGTAGCGGGAGGGCTTAACCCCTTCATGACCGTAGCGGTATTAACCGCTACGGTCGTGAAGGGGTTAAGCGCACCCGCAACCCCCCGCAAGCCCTAAACAAACAACAAGGGCAAAATACCCCCTTCACCCACCCCCGCTACCCACAATAAACCTGGCACGGCGGTTTAACCCCTTCATTGCCTTAGCGGTTAGCCGCTAAGGTAATGAAGTGGCCTTTAAATGCATTTTTCCTGCCTCGGATGCATGCCGGGGTGCTCCGGTGCCGGTATTAATGGTATCATCTCAGGAGACCCCCGGCATCAATCCCTGCCAGGAAAAAGGCCAAAAAAAATTCTAAGTGCCGATCCGCTGCTCATCATCAGCCTCTCACCATAAATTTGCCTACTTTTTGTGGCGTGCCGTATTCGGCATAAAAACGCCATTCTATAGTGGTGAATAGCGGCGCAAAGCTACTCGCCACTACTAGAATACAGCGTGGCGGGGAAAAAAAAACGCCAAACAGATTGGCGTTTTTTTTGATTCTCGCCAAGTTTTCGCCCCTTACTGAATAGGGGTAGGCATTTTTGGCGTGAAAAGGGCGAGAAGTGCCTTTCCGCCGCTTACTGCATGAGGCCCTAAGAGACTGTGTCAAGGACTGTGTTGTTTCCCCGCCACCTGCCCATAGTGCCAATGCCCGGCCACTGCCCCTGCCCCATCACATTCCTGTTCATCGGGTCCTAGTGGGGGTAAGAAAGATAAGACGCCCAAAATGTCAACGGACTGGCAGGATTGGGTGACCAGTGATGAAGGTCTGATGGAGAGATACCATGGTCAAGTCGCATTCCTGTGTCTAATCCTGCTGGGTTTAGGGGAACAGTGTCTTCTGGAAGGGAGGGTTCAGTGCGTGCAAAGTCACCTGTAACGAACCCCACAGTATACAAACACATGAGTAGAGGGAAAGGTTATGGTTCACTTTCTAGTGGTACCTCAGGTGTGTTATCAAGGAGAGATACAGAGGGTTCAGTATCCTCATCTGGGTTAGAGGACCATAGCACCAAATGGTGGGCTCCTTTATTAAAAGGATACTCAGAGTTTATGGACCGCACAAGGTTCATCATAATGCAAGATGATTTGGTAGATCATTGGTGGGGTAAGGGCACCCACTCTGAGAAGGAGGCTGCTGATCAATTATCCAGACAGCTGAGAGGAATTAAGCAGGGAATAGTAATTCCCAAAGGTTCGTCCATTCTGTATGATGAGATTGCCCCTGAAGAGCCATTGTCCTGGGTACTGCCAGATACAGCTGGAGACCGTAAGCTCACTAAATTGAGTAGAGCTGATAGAGCTATAGTGGCCCGCAATCGCCAATCACATGGGTTCACTTATCCCTACGTGCCTGAGCCAATAATGCTCGAGATAGAGGAGCAGTATGAGTCCTGGCTCTGAGAAGCAGTGCAAGAATACTTGATGTCTAAGATTAGTACTTCTGTTAACCACACAGAGGAGAAAATGTGCTACCTCATGAGGGCTTGGAGTGTTGGGAGAGGGATATTCATGCACAAAATGGAGGCGCTGCACCTGTAAATAGAATTTGGGCACATCCCCAGAAGCCTGTCCTGGTATTCCCCTACAACATCATGCGGGAGACCCAGGGCCCGCACCAGGGTATGCCCCTTTCAAACCGATGTAATCAGAGCAGTATTTCCCCTAGGAGACCCTATGTGAGATTGGGTGGGGGAAACAGGGTTACATATGTAACACCTCTATCCCCTCCCCCCTCCCCCCACCCCCCCACCTAAGGGAGATCTGCTGGCATATAGAGTATTAGTGGTGCGGTGGTGCATACCTGTTGGTTCTCAGGAGGTCTGTGTCATCGCAGATGGTAGTGGAGGTCAGACAACAGGCTTTCAGTTCTCTGCGGCAGCTCCTGCCAAAAACAGGAGTTCTCCCCACATGCACTCCTCCAGTAACATAGTCTCAGACAATGGACGATGCAACTTGTTTATTGAAACCTGCATACAGCATATGCACTCCATCATCCCTGAACTAGACCCCAGAGGCTTGAGGCCCCTGAGGGTAGTCGTTTACCCCCTTGTCCCCTGATGGGGCAAGATAGAATCATGCCTACTCCTTAAGGAACAGTGTAATATGTCATGCGTTGTTGTTCATCTGAGGTTGTATTTACCTAATTTTAAGACCTGCTAAGGAACAGATTATTGTTATTATGTGTACAACCATAAAATTCAAGGAGGGTGTACTTTCTTTTGCACACAATTGGATGTATGTATGTAACAATTGTTAATATAATTAGTACAATACACATTGTTTTTTATTAGGGCTATGTGTTTATTTATTGTTTACTATTGTTGTTTATATGTATTGGTAGTTGTTATTTTGTTAGCATATAAAACTTGCAATTGTTTCTGACGTTGCGCACATGCGAATTAGACATGGTAACGTGCTTGCATGCTAATATATCATGCATGTGTGACCTGGTTTTGTAACATACCTGCGCGATATAATTGCCAGTGCACATGTGCATTAATATATATTAACGCGTGTATCTGCACTAACATGTTTAATGCACAAGCGCTACAGCATGTTAACTGGCTGTTATGTCTATGCTAATGAGTGACTTAACGGACGTTATTTTTAAGCACAATTGACTTTGTGGATCTCTGTTAAGCTCTGGGAAACTAACGCCCATAATACATTTTGAAAATTATTAGGAGCCCTGACTTAATGGGCCTCTGTGGATCTGGGTCCTAATGTTTTATCTATTTGAAAAATATATCTACTGGATGTGTTAGATGCACAGTATGGACTACTATTTTCTCTGGAGGTCAGACAAAATCTATTTTCTCGTGAAGATTAAACACTAAAGTATGTTGCTGATAGCTACATTCTGTACTTCTGTTAGTCCAGGTTCATGAGAGATATTGGCATAAATACTACCGACATCAAGGCTGACCAAAATGGCCTTGGAGTAAACTACATCTATTTCTCTCTAAAACATCCGTTATTTAATCATATTTTATGATGGAATTGATTTTCCTCTGGTGGGAAGTAGTGGGATCAAAGTCATGTATGTGGTAACTACTGTGATTGTTACAGTGAATGAGAACTTCACTACAATAGTTTGTGCACCTTATTCCACAATTTTTGTTAGCGAATTTGTTCCTTACTAAGGTAAATTACGTCCTTTTATTCCTCAGGGATGATGTTGTGTTAGTTTCTATGTGTAGAGCATGATATATCAAGTGATTAACAGTAACTGAAGTTTCATAGCAGGTGTTTTGATAACTCTTTCCGTGTCCACTCCTTTTTGTTCAAAAAGGGATATGGACAATTAAATACAGCACCGACAAAGTTTATTGAAGCAAAAACCACACGGCAGGATGCGTGGCGGCAGCGTGGAGTAGCGTTGACAAGCGGCTCGTTCGCGTGACGTCGGTGACGTCACAGTCACGTGAGCGCCCGGCTTCCCCGGCTTCCCCGGCTTCCCCGGCTTCCCCGACTCCCCTGAAGGTTTGAAGTGAGGTAAGCGGGGGAGCGGGGAAGCAGAGGGGCACAGCAGGCGCAGCTAGGGGGTCGGGAAGGTATGTAAATTGCGCGCGGATTGGAGGGGGGGGGGAACGGAGGGGACGCGGCTGGATGCGGCTGATGCGCTGACTATTCTCAGCACCAGCCGGAGTAAATCCCGGTGAACCGGCGGCATTTGCTCTAATAAACTTTGTCGCTACTGTATATTTTTTTTTTTAAACATGGAATGCATAGAGTTTCAGGAGCATTATCTGAAGTTTTGTGACCTTCTGCAATATTGATTTCCTGGTCCAGTGGGAATGAGGTATGTGGGGATAGCTACTTCTCGGGTTGGAGTTTCTGTTAATTTCGAAAATGAAATGAGGTGTCTATTTCTTGTATTTTTATCCCAACTGACACCTTTGTCTGATTTTTTTTAAAGCTCAGAGAGAATTTGTGTTGTATAGATATATGTGATGTGCTACAGTTCCTTTGCAGAATATTTGTACAATACCGCTTGTTGACTAGTGGGATTGTCTAACAAGTTACACAGTTGTTAAAGTTTGTGTTCCTCAGGGAATTCATTTGAGATGCCTAAAATTGCTTTATTCACTAGTGGAGAGCAATTGTGCTAGATCTTTTCAATGATAATCTGGACTATTATGTGAATGCAAAGTGAAACAGATGTATTATAGGCGCCAATATGATAAAGGATATATCACACCAAATGCAGGGCCAAGGTGAGGCTCAGGATAGATGAGTTGTGCTTAAAAAAGAAGAAGACAAAAATACAAAACATAGCGTGATACTGTAGGTATATGGGACAAACAACATACAATACTAAAAACTAACAGCTGAGATCAAGGTGAAAATTATCAAAAAACATTTAATAAAACATATAATCAATTACTATGACAATGGACATAAGAAAAATAAAAAATAAAAATACACAGACTGATAAAATGACCAAATGGTTAATGGTGAGGACCACCTCACTGCGACCCCGGGTGAACTGCCCACTCACCGGACGAAGGATGGTAACGAGCAGTGGATAATTTTGAGAGTATCCCCTCTCAGCTGCTCAAACAGCTACTGCACCGGAACGGATCTGCAGAGGAGGCGCTGCACACGCCAGCCGGCGTGTGTGTGTGTGCTCTCACTGCCTGCTCGCGGGATGGATGCCGTGCAGATGTTGGCGATTTCTCAGCAGCAGATTCGCCTGTCAGAATTATCAGCTGATTCGCCTCCAGGTCAACTCACGGGAGCAGCGGCAGTCTCGGCGTCACTTTTAGGGGTCCTTGCAAGCCACCCTACGCGTTTCGAAAGCGATCTGCTTTCTTCCTCAGGAGTCGCAGTGAGGTGGTCCTCACCATTAACCATTTGGTCATTTTATCAGTCTGTGTATTTTTATTTTTTATTTTTCTTATGTCCATTGTCATAGTAATTGATTATATGTTTTATTAAATGTTTTTTGATAATTTTCACCTTGATCTCAGCTGTTAGTTTTTATTTTTTGTATTTTTGTCTTCTTCTTTTTTAAGCACAACTCATCTATCCTGAGCCTCACCTTGGCCCTGCATTTGGTGTGATATATCCTTTATCATATTGGCGCCTATAATACATCTGTTTCACTTTGTATTTCATTCTGACCAGGGGGTCAGTTGTAGTATGTAGGCAGCCCCTGCAAAGAGTCCAATTAACTTTGCAAGGTTTTACCTTGTATTTACATAGGGTGTTATTACCATCTAGTTAGCGCTCACCTGCTCTGTGTTTCCAATTATTATGTGAATGCAACCATAAAAAATAATCTAATTCTGGACCACTTACTGTATATGAAGAGGAAAATAGAACATTGATACCTAATTTACCATAATTTTCTTTTCATGGAAAGTCCATCCATGGTAGGTTCCACCCTCCAGCTGAGATAGGACAGAAATGTACCTCTGGAAGGACCATAAGCAGCCCCTCCTTTCCTCCCCAGGTTGTCTCAGTACAAAAACTTTCTCTCCCTCTCCCCCCCCCCCCCCCCAGCATCCCTTCCCCTCCCCACCTTTCTTTGACACTGTCTCCTGGCTTCAAACACTTAACACCCTACCTTATCTACAGTAAATATCTGTTTTTTTTTCTCTCTCTCTATACACTGTTTTAGCCATTGATTCCTGTGTAAATCAGTATTGCTGACCTGAAGAAGAGAGGAGAACTCTCGAAAGCTTGTCCTATGACATAAATTGTTTGTCCAATAAAAAAGGTATCACCTAATACTGAAGAACTCATTTATTATGCAATATATATATATATATATATATATATATATATATATATATATATATATATATATATATATATATATATATATATATATATCTAGAAATATTAATATCATCTTAGACATAATAACTTTGGGAGGGGATTGGTGAGTACTGCCATGGATGGACTCTCCAGGAAAATACAATTATGGTAAGTATTCTAGGGTATCAATGGACCCAGATAGCTTCAACTCAGCCCCCTTTCCAAAGCACACCAAGTCCTGTTATATTTCCTTCACTTTATTAGAAAAGCAGCAGTGAATACAGGCACTTGTGGACGTAATGTTGTGTGAAAACTTTTTCTCTATAGGTGCTTCGTAGTTAAGGGCAGGTGAAAACGATAAGGCCTTGCCGGGAGGAGTGTAACAGAGGGGGGTACTCACTCAGCCAGTGGTCAGGAAGTAAAAGGCAGTGAGTACTGCTTGTGACACAGGAATAGAGTAAGGCTAAACCAATTGTCAGCAGGGACAGGGGGGAATGGTAAAGTCTGGTAGAGGACTGGAGATGTTGCCAGGGCAACCAGGGGTGTGACAGACTGGAGAGAGAAAGGCAATACAATGTATCCATTCCCTCTGCACTAGGAATGAAGCTGCAGGGAAGGCTGACATTTAAATAACAAGCAGGCAGAGCTGCAAAAGGGAAGGGGGTGAAACAGAGGAGGCAGAAGGAAATCTAGTTCCATGACAGTAAGTTAGGTATTAATTTTCTATTTTCTTGGGTTCCCCATGGCAGTGGTCACTACTAGGACTTACCAAAGAAGCATACACATAAAAAGGTGGAGGGGGAGCTACAATAAACACCGCACTCCGTTTCACTCAAATATACGCTTTTATTTAAGTGGTCAAAATTGACTTTCTCCTGAAGAAGTCGCGCTAAGCGACGAAACGTACGTCGGGTCATAGCCGACATGGTGTTATCATTAAAAACTTTCTATCTATGCTTTCTACCTGAGGGCTGTGTATTTTAATGGGACTTCCCGATTGAACCTCCGCAACGATGTACTAACACACAGAGTAGTGTGTCTCCTGTATCTCCTCTTAGCAGCTCAATACGAACATGGGTATCACTGCTATAAA
Source organism: Ascaphus truei (assembly GCF_040206685.1). Classification (NCBI taxonomy): domain Eukaryota; kingdom Metazoa; phylum Chordata; class Amphibia; order Anura; family Ascaphidae; genus Ascaphus; species Ascaphus truei. Next base: position 129,571,988 of record NC_134484.1, on the reverse strand, counting down.
GTATTTTAAACGTACCTAGTTGGTAACGTGTGGCTGGGGGTGCCGTGGCAGGGTGTATCTGACAGTAAACGCCAATCGGTACACCGAGAGAACACGTGGATCTCGCGAGAACTCCACAGATATTTTAAGGGCTCCTATAATATAAGAGTATATAGCAGTTACTAACCTTTGCTATGCACTATCGTGGCTCGTTCACTATGCTATAACCCTGGACATCTAACCTGCATACCAACATACGCTACATATAGCACCCACAACACCGTTACAGCCGTCTACATATAACGCATTTTACCAAACACGTGATCAGACTGTCAAGCTAGGGCATACACGTTATGATCTGGTGGCCTATACCCATGCAGCTGCTCTAAGATGGCTCTACCATTATGCTACAGCCACTAATAACATATGCTGGCAATCTATTTGTGATATGTACCATATGCACAGTCAAGCTATCAAGTAGATAGATAATACACTATACAGCTTACCTATCACGTGATTGCATGAGGACTGTCAAGCTGTATTGCCAATCACTTTAGACGGCAATAACCATCACACACTGTAATAACAGTATGATACAGTGATTACCAACACTCCTACGTGTGCATTCTATGGTATACATCATATCACGTGACCTATCATGTGACTGCGCGAGTACCGTCAATTGATACGGCAATAACCACTACACACTGTTACAGCAGTATTATACTGTGAGTTCCAACACTCTTACGTGTACACTCAACCGTGTACACAATAGTATTATTTCAGTACATCTGCGAGCTATTACAACAATAGCAACACAGTACTAGACTTCCATCTTAGGACATCAGACCAACAGTACCTATCAGCAGCTTAAGTATAGCCATCTTGATACTATGATATACATTACCTTTTTCTCCCCACGGTAGAACATCTCCTCTTACGCACCTAGGGACAATAAATTTATATATTAATATCTCTCCCCCACGATTCACACGAGAGGATTTTTGTTCTATGTATATCATGTTACTTATACACTAAGGAGTTACTTACCGCCCCTATGTGTTATATACCTATAGGCCCCCTGTTTTTGACCTTAGGTACACCACTGATAGGCTACTACCCTGCATTGTAGCAGTAGTACTTATTCACTGCATCAAGGTCTGACTGTTTCTACAATATATACACAGACTCTAGGTAGGGGTTAGTATATCTCATACTCTAGAGATTTAGGATTTAGGATTCACGTTTTTATCCATTTATTTGTAATAAAATTATTTTAACTGTTTGTTTAGTCGCACATTTGGACCATGATTTAATATTACTCAGGTCTGCGGTGCACCGTCATTTGGGATCTTTCTGTGTACCCAGTACACTCCATCAGACTTATGGTAGCAAGGGGGGGGGGGGGGATAGACAGCACTCTGACACAATGACTCAGCAAGGTTGCAGGGTGCACGGAACAGGAAGGGACCCTAATACCCTTCAGAAGTACTAACAATCCAAAAAATAGTACCAGCACTCTCTGTCTCACAGCTACAGATATAAGCGAATACCAGTGTAGGGCAAATGAATAATTTAATGACACTAATAATAAACTGAAAATATAGTTCTTGACAAGGCACCAGGAAGAGGGTTTGCTTATACTTGTTCACTGATTGATATCTGATATCTGCATATGTTCTGTGTCTTTCACAATATTCTTGTATCTACATTCAGTGGTTGATATTTGATATCTGCTTATGTGATTTGCCCTCTTTAGACTTTAGATCTATATCATTAGCTGAGTGTGGGATCATTTGACAGTGGGGAGGGAAGGCTTAGGGAAGTACCTCTGGGACCCTTTGGGACCAGGGGGAATGGGCCAGATGAAGAGGTCACCCCTCGAAACGTCGCCCCCCTAGTTTGCTTTCCTTTTTCCATTTTTGTGATTATTTGCTTTTCTTTTGTGTTTTTTTCCCCTTCTCCTTCTTTCCCCTCTACCCCCTATATTTTCATTTCCTCTATGGTGATATTTATTCTTGCATTGGCGTATTGGCTATTGTTGCTATATTTTCAGTTTATTATTAGTGTCATTAAATTATTCATTTGCCCTACACTGGTATTCGCTTATATCTGTAGCTGTGAGACAGAGAGTGCTGGTACTATTTTTTGGATTGTTAGTACTCCATCAGACTGTTTCTTTTTAAACTTATGGAGGAACAGTTCTTTTGTCTCTGTAGTTTTATCTACAGAGTGCATCCCCTTGTAGGTATGCCAGTCGTGGTAGCCTGTCACTCTATCACCTGGCGTTTGGGAGAAGGAGATGGCTTTTGGCTCCTTGTGGAAGCGGATCAACACTCCTGGAGGACTGGTTGTCAAGTCTAGTCCAGTGAAGAGGGCGTCGTTTGGAGAGGCTTCCTGGTGCTGAGCATTGGAGCTGACGTTGCCCAGATCTGACCGGGTTTCTGATGGTGGTGGATATCAGATGATGGAAGGTACCGATATTCTTCACCTTCCTTCAGTGAGGGTGATGGCTTTGCGTGGCCGCTAAGGAATGTCTTCTGGATGAAGGCCACAAAGTTATGTTTGGTCTCCGGTTTCCTTTGTAGGTCACAACGGAGCGAAGTGAGCCTAGAGATGGCATGTACTCTATTGTTTGGGAGGCGTCTTCTAGGTGAACGGAATGGTAGCGATGTCACCCAACTGCCCGGTTTGCTTTTGAAGAGCTCCTTATCCATTGATCTCAGGAATTCTCTTTCTTCCATCTATGGTGTTTGCTTGTCGTTGTCCCTTGTTATGTGGAACGCTGTGCACCCTAGGTCATTGATGCATCTCTCTTGCATGACAACATCTCCACGTATTTTGGTGATACGTGTGTGTGTCTCTTTGTTAAGTGCCCTCAGGATGTTGTTCTCTCCCTGGACATGGCGAAGAACAGTCTCTTTTGCCCTTGTAAATCCTTTTGTGGAATGTCTCTGCGACTGTCTCTTTTTGGACGTGTGAGAGGACAGTCTTTTTGCCCCTGTGACTTCACCTGCAGGGTGCAATCTTTTGCAGCCGTACCAGCCGTGGCGGCTGGCTGCTCGGCCACCTGGTATTCTGCGGAAAGGAATGGCTGTATGTCTCAGTTGTGCCATTGCTCGCAGGAGGATTGTCCCATTGTTTCTCTTAGTTTGGACGATCCTTTTGTCGGTCACCTTCAGGAGGTTACTTTCTTCCTTAGGTGGAGTCGACTCATCATCCTTGGTTGTCTGGACTACTGAGCATCCTAGGTTATTGTCACATTCCCCTGATGTGAAGATGGTTTTGCTGACCCCAGGGGCATGACCTTGTCTCTTCTCCTCGCTTGGCCTTCCTGTCACTTGGATGTGGCCAAGACATGGGTCGGAGAGAGATGTGTGTGAACATTCTGTTATCACTGTTCTGCGGGTGACAACATAGTCTGATTCGTGCCCTTGGTCAATGCACACGTTGCCCACTATCACCCATCCTAGGTCAAGTCTTTGGGCGAATGGGGCATTGTGGGGTCCGTTGCGCTGTTTGTGGACCTTGTGCACCCTCAGGATGTCCCTACCGAGCTGCAGCAAGATCTTGGCGCCTTGTCCTTGGTGCCACGTCTGGTGTGGGAATCTCGTCCCTGTTAACAGCCATGTAGTTGCACTCGATGAGTGTGGGGAGAGCTATCTTCACTCTGTTGTCCACTGAACGTATAATGTAGCCATTTGCTCTTCTCCCTGTTGTCTCAGTTTGCCCTGCACAGGTTCTGAGGTTGTAGGGTGAGGCATTGTCTTGCGCGTTGAATAAGTTGAAGAATTCCGTCTTCGCCAATGATCTGTTACTTTGATCGTCGAGGATTACATACATCCGAATAGCCCTCTCAGGTTGTCCCTGGGGGTGCACTGCGACAAGGCATATTTTGGAGCAGGACTTATTGTCACTTCATTTTCCGCAAACCTCGGTGCACTGAGACGTGACAGATGTTGGCTCTCCTTTTCCTTCCTCCCGCCATGCTCCGCTATGGAGGATAGGTTGTTGAGTTGGTGGAGTGTCAGCGCCTCTGGATGCAGCAATGCTTGTCACTTTTGCACACTGCACACTTGATGGCCTCTTTACAGTCTTTGGCTTTGTGATTTGTGGAATCGCAGCACCTGAAGCAGACTCCAAATTCTCCTAGTAACTTCTTGCGTTCCTCTAGGGACTTCATCCTGAACCCGAAGCACCTGTTAAGTGGGTGTGGTTTCTTGTGTATGGGACATTCCCTGTTTGGGTCCCTTGGTTTCTCGTCTCCGGCGACCGACTGGTCGGGAGTTGATTGGGTCGTGGGGGACACGTCCGTGCTGTGGACCGAGATGGGTGTTCGAGTGTTACCGTATCTCATCTCGCCACTTGTCTCTCATTCCTCAGGTCGCTTGCACTGTATGTGGTCTGCGCACCCAAGATGAAACTGGGATCGTTCCTTGTCCTCGCCACATCGCGGATGAAGCTCAAGAAGAATGAGAAGGGAGGGAAGGCGACTTGCTTCTCCCTTTTGTATTTGGAGCCTTGTGAAATCAATCTTTCTTGGAGGTTGTAGGGTAGCTTCTCCAAGATGGGTCTCACTCCGCGAGCTGAGTCTAGGACGTTGAGACCTGTTAAGGAATGGTCTTTTCTTGCAAACTCCAGCTCTTTCAGCATGTCCCCGAGCTCTTGTAACTTCGAGTAGTCTTTAGCTGTGATCCTGGGAAAGTTGTCGACTTTCTTGAAGGGTGCGTCTTCCACTGCTTCGGGGCTACCGTAACACTCCTCTAGCCTTTCCCATACTAGGTCAAGACCTACTTGGGGGTGGTTCGCGTTTGCTTCCCCGAGTCTCTTCGCATGTTCCATGGATTCTTTCCCCAGCCATTTGGATGGCTGAGCTCTTCCCTTGCTGAGAAGCCCAGGCTCTTGATTGCGTCCTTGAACGTGAACTTCCACATTCGGTAGTTCTCAGGACGGTCGACAAAGTTGGTAAGTCCTGTTTGCACCATGTCACGCCGGATCATGTACTTGTCCATGTCTGTCAGGCCTGAGGCATCGGCGTGTTGGTCGCGTTCTGAGGTAGTTGCTGGGAGGGTCCATGCGGTTGCCTCTTCCTTGGCGTAGACGCATGATGACTGCTGGTCAGTGTGAGGGGCTGTGTTTTCCCTTGTGGGTGTACCTGGATTGCGAGCCTGTTGTAGTGAATCCGTGTGCGCACTGGCGTGTGGATCACTGTAGCGGCTGTGGTTATCCCAGGTAGCGTGTACCCTTGAAGGGGCAGCGTCTTCTCCTCATGGACCTAGCAAGTCTTCGTGTCTGTTGAGTCACTCCCGTCATGTTGAGATGGTGCGCTGGTGTTTACGCTGAAGAGGTTGCTTACGTAGTCTTCAGTGCGTTGGACTGGATCCTCTGAGGCTATCCGTCTGTACGGTTGCTCCCCGCCGTCCTGTCTCGCAGATGCTTCTAAGACTTCTGCTTGGGCTATGGCGGCATTGGCGTCCTCTTCTTTGCTTAGAGCTTCTAGATCCACGTCCAATTTGGCCTTTCTACGCGCAGCAGCATTGGCGGCGCCAGCGGTGGCATTCTGCTCTTCCTCTTCTATGCGCGCTTTTTCTGCCCTTACGGCTGCCTCTCTCCGACCATATTCGGCCCTGGCACGTGCAGCCTCTGCGGCGGCTCGCGTCTTAGTAGCGCTTGCGCTTGCGCTGGACGCGTTAGATTGCACTGACTTGGTTGACCTTGATGAGCGCCTGGATGGGCTGGAGCGTTGTGATGCGGTTTCCAGCAAAAGGTCTTTTCTCTGACTCTCGGCTTCTGTGATAGAGGTTTGCACGCGGCTGTCACGTGTCAAGTCAATATTATGCTGTAAGTCCCTTTCTTGCAGGCTTTCGCCGGTGTTAGCCCTGGCCAAATAAGTGACATATGCCTCTGACAGCTGTTGTAGCATAAGTGATCTATCTTTAATTGAGTTATTACCTGCTCGAGCTGTTGTACAGAATTGCCAGCGCCGGCGACATTGTGTATTCCAAGTGTGGTTGTTTCACAGGCCTTCTCTAATTTAGCGCGGTGCGCTTCAATGTCAGTCTCATATTTTTCGCAGGCCTTTTGTGTCAGTGTGACTATCCGTTTAGGCCTTGTGTCTGCCTGCGCCTGTTGCATTTGTGCGGTGGCCTCTGTGTCTGAGTGGTCACTCTCCTGCGTTGTGTCCTGTGGGGATATGAGTTCTGCCATGCTGTAGGTGTATGTAGGCCTTTAGCCGGTGCGTATGGCATGCGGTCTGTTACCTGCGTCAGCGATGGATGACCGTCTCAGATAGTGCCGGTAGGTGTCCTTCAGCGGTAAGCGTAGGGGTAGCTGTACTTACAGGTGTCCGGTGGCTCTGACCCGTGTCCTGGCGGGTGTCCGGTGGCATGGCCCTTGGTGGCGCTAGCCGTGGGAACGTGCGCAGGGTTAGGTGAGATGGCTCCTCACTGTCAGGCTGTGCAGAGGGTGGACTCAAACAGAAAGGGCAATCAAAGTTCTGTGTATAATGCACTTGTCTGACTGCTGTGTTGCTGCCATGTATAAAGCTGCAGGTTCTGTGTGCAGTGTAAATCTGCTTGCTTGTTTGTAAGGCCTTTGCTGTAGCAAGTCTGTGCTCTTTATTAGCAATGTAAAGCTGCTTGCTTGTCAGTGGGGTGCAAAGATTGCTCTGTATTTGCATAAAGGCTGTGAGTAACAGCTCCTGTGTGTGTCCCCAAAGCACACAGTCCTCCTTTCCACTATTCTGGACCCAGGGTCATGTCTAGGGTATGAATGGACCCAGATAGCTTCAACTCTGCCCCCTTTCCAAAGCACACCATCCTGTTATATTTCCTTCACTTTATTAGAAAAGCAGCAGTGAATACAGGCACTTATGGACGTAATGTTGTGTTGGGAGAGTGCTTCTCTATAGGTGCTTCGTAGTTAAGGGCAGGTGAAAAGGATAAGGCCTTGCCGGGAGGAGTGTAACAGAGAGGGGTACTCACTCAGCCAGTGGTCAGGAAGTGAAAGACAGTGGGTACTGCTTGTGACACAGGAATAGGGTAAGGCTAAACCAACTGTCAGCAGGGACAGGGGGGAATGGTAAAGTCCAATACCTTGGAGGACTGGAGATGTTGCCAGGGCAATCAGGGGTGTGACAGACTGGAGAGAGAAAGGCAATACAATGTATCCATTCCCTCTGCACTAGGAATGAAGCTGCAGGGAAGGCTGACATCCAAATAACTAGCAGGCAGAGCTGCAAAAGGGAAGGGGGTGAAACAGAGGAGGCAGAAGGAAATCTAGTTCCATGACAGTAAGTTAGGTATTAATTTTCTATTTTCCTGGTTGTCCCCATGGCAGTGGTCACTACTAGGACTTACCAAAGAAGCATCCACATAAAAAGGTGGAGGGGGAGCTAGAATAAACACCACACTCCGTTTCACTCAAATATAAGCTTTTATTTAAGTGGTCAAAATTGACTTCAGGACCCTCCTGCCCATGCATGCATCTTCTGAGGCATGTATATTCAAAGAATAGTACTTAATAAACATATTAATTGAAGTCCATACCAATGCTCTGGCTAAATGTTCAGGGAAAGCCTGCAGATTTGCTTCCCAGAAGTACCCCTGTCTCTCGCAGAATTGACCTTTACCAGCACAGGGCTGCAATTGTCTGGATAGTATATGTCTTCTTGATAGCAATTAAATTCTAGTGACTTATCGTAGACTTTGAGGCTGCTTGTCCATTACTTGATGCCTTTGGAAGTATGAACAGACTGACTTCCTAAATGCTTCCATTCTTGAAAGGTAGAGTTTTAAGCACCTTACTACATCTAATGTCTATAGAATCCGTTCTTTGTCATTTGCCGGTTTTGGGCAACATGAGGGTAATATTACCTCCTGGTTGAGATGGAATTTTGAAATTATCTTGGGCAGTCAGAGTTGAATTGGCCTCAAGATGATCTTGTCTTAATGGAAGATAAGTAAAGGTTATTTCCCAAAGAATACCTGTAATTCACCAATCCTTTGCGTGCCGACGTCATTGCTATCAACAGGACTGTCACCTGTTAGAGCCCATAATACTAATTGTAAATTCCAAGCAGGAACTGGATCCTTATTGTGGTCTGACTCTGTTCAGAGCTTGGAAGAATCAACCCATGAGATCTATAGCAGCTAACTGCTTTCCTAGCAGTGTACAGTGTTGACACCTGTACCATCAGTGAGGTAATGCTGATTTCCAGCTCTAGACCCTCTTACAGAAACTCCAGAATTGTGGGAGTAGGAGGTACCAAGAAGCTTACATTTTGGTGTTGACATGACAGATGGAATCACTGGCAGATTCTATGGTAAACTGTAGAAGTAGTTTTATTCCTTGCCACCATCAAGGTTTGTACCACCTTGTATGACAGCCCTCTGGATCTGAGCAGTCCCAGTTCAAACTCCATGCTGTCAATGTCCAGGCCCCTGTATTAGGGTGCTGCACTGTACCCTGAGATAGCAGGCCTTAAAATACTGGCAGTTGCCATGTTTCAAGTAAAAAATGCCACAGCAGCTGCCGTAGAACTTCAACGGAGTTCCTGCACCAATCAGCATTGTAGAGACTGTACAACGCGGAAGGGAGGAATCCCACCAGCTGATGTCGCACAACTACGCCATCCATGCTGTTGCATTCTCTCATCTGGGCCACCGCTGTTACATACAGTATAAGAGTAAGTGTGGATTGTAATTCATATTGTTTTTACTCAAATATATCTTTTACACATATTCTCTGTGTGTGATATTATCCATGAGGGGAACCCACCACATCATATGAGAGAAGCAGTGCTCCTGCATGACTACATCAGTGGATCCTTTCCCTAAACGCTAGCTCCAAGGTATCCAGTGTTTGAGACAGACGGATGGGGACTCTGTAACAGGGACTTATACATGTGTTAGACACTGCCTCTAAATCCAGCAGGGAGCTGGTTAATTTCAGACAGGCAATTAACCAGACTCTACCTGGCTAATTAGGACCCTGAGACAGGTTTAAAACTCCTGCTTAAACAGACCTAGAGAGATTTTTCTCAGCACACAACAGTGCTGACTTGAGGAGAGGGTCTTGAATATACCGGAGGACTGTATATTGACAGCAAGACACAAGGGGACCAGTCCTCTTTTCCTGGATGCAGAGGACCCTGGAACTTGCCAGAGGCTGGACCTTCAAGCACACCAAGACACCTGGACACCACTGACCTGAAGAACCACCTGCTTTAAGATACCGCAAAAACTTTGGGGTGGAAGGCTGGAAAGGGGATTATCCTCCCAGTCTTGTAAGAGAGGGACTGGGGGAAGTAAGGTAGCCCTTACAAAGGGATGGGTGTTTGTTGTTTTTGTATATTTTTGTTTGCTGTGCTGTTTAAACGGACAGGCTCAATATAGCCATATGTTAATTTCACCCTAAACGGTCTCCATTTGCATACCTCTGCACACATCTCTTACAGACCCATCCGTATAAAGATACATCTTGGTGTCTGATTTTTACCTGGGCCAGGTGAGTAGTGGCATTGACCTCTAATATAGACATTCCTTATATACACCTTGGGACTATTACAATATTGCACTATATGCATTTTTTAAAATCTTTATTACATGATTCTGCATTCCCTACAATAATCATCCATCAGTTGCCATGGCTCATCTGCAAAGGAGTTGGATTATTTGTGGGAACCAGGCTCTGTGTGGCCAATTTCAAGAGTATTACAGATACCTTTCCCTTGCCCTGTCTGAATTTCCTGAGAACTCTTGGTATCAGGGAAATTGGTGGGAATACGTATGCAAGCCGGAATTCTCATGGGAAGGAAAGTGTGTCTACCATGGTAACCTCAGGGTACAACATTCCTGAGCAGAAACCTTGTACACTGGCGACACACTTTATTTGAGCTTGGCTAGTCCCACGAATTCGGGTATACCCGGGTGTATTGAGGTTTGTGACTGTTTTCTGCCCGAGTACATTGAGTTATTTTCCAAGCAGGGATTGAAGCATTTTATTCCCGCTGGCTGCAATACTGCACAGTAAATATATATAAACTGCATTACAATTCATGAATTTATGCCATCTGGTAGACACGCGAAGCATTGCAGCCTATTAAATCCTAATCATTATCATTTAACAGATCAGCCGCCCATCAGCCAGGCATGAACCCAGGCTGGGAAGGCAAATGCAACGGGGCTTGTCAGAGGTTAGGAGTGGCGCATTCCAGGTATCTGCCAGGTACATACCGGGTATTTGCTCGAATAAAGTGTGTCGGTGCAGTAGTTTTCTGTTTCCTGCTGTTGCCATGAGGTCTATCTCTGGATTCCCCATCTTTCGATTATGGTTTGATGGTTGAATGTCCTGCTTGCTAAAGACCACTCTCTTGGGTCTCGTGCCCTCCTGCTGAGATCTGCCCATAGATTTTTTTTCCAATATGAACCGATGTAAGGTCTTTTAAGTTACGCTCTGCCTAGGTGAGAATCTGGAATAATTCCTGCATGAATACAGGACTTCTTTCCCTCCAAGTCTCCTTATATAGGTCACGGTCGTATGGTTGTCTGATCTAACCTTCATGCTGCACGTAACCTTCGTGAGAAGTGCCTGATCGCCTCCATTACCACTTGTAATTCTAAAAATCTTTGCTGGCGGCTCGTGCCTTCTGAAAGGCCTTTTCCCTTGGGCTGTCTCTGTCCCGAGATGGGCACCGCAGCCAGTGCCATTTGCATCTGTCGCAAGTACTAGACAGACTTGATCCTATTGCGGACAACCTGATTTAGGTTTCTGTCGTGATCCCGCCATTGTTGGGATTCCCTTATGTCTTGCGGAAGGAGTTCAATTGGACTAGACTTGTTGCCCGTCTGTGCCATTGGTGTAAGAAGTTTTGTTGGAACGTTCTTATATGTCATGTGACCAATTTTACCATCTGTATGGTTGCAGATAGGCACTCTATCAGCCTCATGCATTGTCGAGCCATGCCACGGATTGCTGGCTCTGGCTGCTCTGATTATCTCCTTCAAAACATTACCTTTTACCAGAGGAAAGAAAAACTATGCTCAGTTGCATGTTGAACTACATTCAAAGAATCTTAGGTCTTGGGTTGAATCTAGTTAACTTTCCTCTGTTGACTAGCCAGCCATGATGCGAGATGATAGATGCTGGAGCAATTGGGCTCTGCTCCATGCTTTATTAAAATATCGTCGCGGTAACGGAATATTTGTATTTCCTCCTTCCTGAATTTGGCGATGAGTGTTATTAACACCTTTGTGAACGGTCTCGGTGAAGTCGAGAGGCTAAAGGGAAGTGCCTTGAATTTGATAGTGCTTTATCACTTTCGCAAATCTTAGATACCTTCTGTGTCTACCATATAGTCATACGGAAGGAGGTATCTTTCAGATCTCCTGATACTAGACAATCACCCTGTCCGCTGCTGATATAATGGTCTTGCAGGACTCCATATATATATATATATATATATATATATATATATATATATATATATATATATATATATATATATATATATATATATATCATGTTCTTCTATAGCACTGCTAGTTGTATGCAGCGCTTTATAGAGACATTTTGCAGGCACAGGTCCCTGCCCCATGGAGCTAACAGTCTATGTTTTTGGTGCCTGAGGCACAGGGAGATAAAGTGACTTGCCCAAGTTCCTAAGGAGCCGACACCGGTAATTAAACCAGGCTCCCCTGCTTCAAACGCTCAGTGCCAGTCCGTGTTGTTACTCACTGAGCCACTCCCTCTCCATCTTAAATCACCTTAATTTGAGCAGTTTGTTTTCTCCCGTTAGGTCTAGTATGGACCTGAGCGTTCCATTCGCCTACTTAATGATGAACATTGGCAAGTAGATACCTCAATATTTCTCTCGTGGATGAACTGGTTGTATCACTCGGTCATTCAACAGCTGTTTGAAATTGTTGGTTTGGCCTGCCTGGCCAGTTTGTTTCCTGGCCATCTGGACCTTATAAACTTGTGTCTTCCGGATAACGTCTTGAACTCCAGACAATATCCCCTACAGACAACATTGAGCATTCAGGAATCCGCAATCGTTTGAACCCAAACATCCTGATGTTGATGAATGCCTTTATGGGATGTTCAAGCTCTCTTCATCTCATGCAAACTCCCCAGTCTCTCTATACTGTAGTCCACATCCTATTTACCTACAAACGAGAGCTCTGTCCACTGCACCAAGATGTTGCTCTTTAGTAACCGCTTCTGGGCTTTAGGCTCTCATGCCTCGACCATTAGCCCTCATTCATATTTGAGGTGCAGTATGGGGTATCAAATTCTTTCCTATGGATAAAACAGACTTGCCTCCGGAGGTTTGTTTGATGAAAAATCTGCCTGCAAAATCATAGCCAAAGTGCTCTTCTGGATGACACAGATAGTGCCATTGACCTTACTGCTAGCTTAACTGAATCCAGTGATGCTTCACTCTTAATACTAATGTTATAGCTATAGAAAGCCAGCAAGCTGTACCTTCTGCAGTATGCAATAACTTAAAAAATCAACTAGCGCCAAGTGCACTAAGACAAAAGAAAACCAATCAGAACAATTGGCTGAGCCACAATAAGGGATTTTATGGGTGCAAAACTTGTAGGGCATGCCAGTTCAAGTCTCCTATTACTGCTAGTTTCAGCTCCAATGTTACAAATGAAATTTTCAATATTAAAACTTGTCTTACCTGTAGATCGGATCATGTCATATACTTACTTGAGTGCCCCTGTAAACTTCAATACGTGGGTAAAACTGCTGGGCCAATCAGGATAAGAATTGTAGAACATCTAAGCAGTATTAAACGACAACTCAATACGCATAGTGTTTCTAACCATTTTGAAGCATTTCACAAGGGAGAGACAACAGGTCTAAAATATACAGTTATTGAACAGGTTCAACAACATTGGAGAGGGGGTGACAGGGAGTTAGAACTGCTGAAGAGAGAATCATTCTGGATTCACCGTTTGAGTAACCTCACACCAAGAGGATTAAATATGGAACTGGATATTATGCCTTTTTTTAAATGAATCTGTTCTAACCCTGGATTTATGTCTCCCCTCTAGGCAATACTAATCATTTCTCACTGTGTTTATTTCCTGGGGTCCTAGGGGCTGTTTATCTCTAATTCCCCTATGTTAGATTTTTCATGTGTTAGAACAGCGGTGCGCAAACTGTGGGGCGCGACCCCCAGGGGGGGCGCGAGACTGCCGACGGGGGGCGCGAGGTTTACAGAGGCCCCGCGCGCTTCCCGAAGGCACTTAAATTAAGTGCCGGGGGAGCTGCAGGGCCTCTGTAAACCATACTTACCCGTGGCTCCGGCGGCTTCCTCCCGGCGTCGCCATGGCAACGCGGCGTCAAAATGACGCTGCGAGGTCATGTGACGTCACGTTGCTATGGCAACGTGACGTCATTATGCCGGAGCGAGGGTAAGTTGGGGTTGGGGGGGGGCGCGGGAGTGAGGGGACAGCCGGCAGGGGGGCACAGGGAAAAAAGTTTGCGCCCCCCTGTGTTAGAACATATATATGTCAGAATTTACCCCTGTCCATTTAATCTATATATTTTATATACTTATTTTATACAGACATGTGTCTCCTATATGTATCATACAAGCGTATCAGTTAAAATGAGAATTAATAGTGTAGTTTAAATTTAGCTTAACTAATTTGTTTAATAATATGTGTTCTATCTTCCTCTATTAGAAATCTTGCCTCATATATGTATTTTTATAAGAATATCCGCTATAATGAGCTTTAATTGTTTAGTTTAATTATTTTAGAACTAATTTGTATAATAATATGTATTCCATATTTTATATTTTATAATTAATTTGTATAATTATATACGTTAGGTCTTCCTCTATTAGAATCAACTGTATTAGGAATATTCATTTTATATGTATAACTATTAACTTATGTTTTGTCGTTTCTAAATATGCTCTTTGCCTCACTCCCTTGTGTATTTCATTTGAATACTTCTGTATCATCACAGAGGGATCACCTCTGATTATGCCTTAGATCCAGCATCTAATATTAACCCTAATAGCGCTTTAAGGAATTAACTAATTAGCAACCAAGCTATAAAGAGTTACAATGTGACCTTAAGACTTTACACTCCTGACGAAGCAGACGTGAGAACGTAGCGAAACGCGTAGAGTGGGAGTCTTTCCTACGGAGCAGTCTGGAGAGGAGTCACGGAAGGTCCAGCCCCCACCAATAGATGATACCGGATCTGACGTCAGACGCCGAGCCGTGTGGGAATGCAGAGGAGCAGAGGCAGAGACGAAGGAGGACGGAGAGTCTTGGGATGGTGAGCCAGCTGGCTGATGATATTAAGTTATTAAGTGAGACATGCCCGTTTTTATTCAATATATTGCGAGTGCATTTTTTACCTAGATAAACGTTTTTTATACCTTGGTTGAGCTGCGCTATGCAAGTCTGTTTTTCTCTCTTTCACTTGGGACATACCCGCCTGAGTACCTGAGCTGCCCTGACAATTGCCACATTTAAAACATCTACCACTGACTGATTGTCAACACTGCTGTTATTAATCTTACATCTTGTAAGTAGCCACTCTTCAAGAGCCAAGATCCATAGAACCCTACAGTGGCGGCTAAACTAACTCTCAGGCGACCTGCACCGCGGGTAATTTAAAAACCCGTGCAGACGCGGCCGGTTTTTTTTCTGGCGCCACAGGCGCTTCCCATTGTTAAGCGCATTAGCGCTGAATGGGGAAACGGGCCGCGCGTGGCCACAAGATGCGGCTGGCACGCGGCCAAGTTCGGCGGCTGCCGAAAAAAGCCCCGAAAAATTGCAGGCAAATGGCAGAATAAAGCTGGCCGCAGCAATATTATCATATTCCCATTGCACTTAGATCTGTTTTTGTTTCTTCCCTATGCTCCCCCTGGATTTCGTGTCAATATCCTGGGTTACCTGTGTTGACACAAGGAGATGAAATCTGACATTGGTTCAACTGGATCTTTTGTAGCATTGTTTAGGTAATCCTAAACCAAAAAAATATTTTGTTTATTTATTTGTAATTTATTTTTAAGTGTTTTTTTAAGTGTTGGTTTATTACAAGAAGCACACAGTCTTTTTTTCATTGTGACTTCTTTTCTAGTTTACCGACTCTTGCTCTTGCCACTGGATCCTCCTGTTTTGATCCTGGAGCACTGACATAATACAAATATCAGTACTAATAGCCATCTCTTTAACAAAAAAAAAAATACAATTCTGACTATCACTGTTTTCCTGGGGCTTACCTTGGAAACTTTGTAATAGTAGTCCTTGCTGAGATGGCATCCATGATTGAAAGGTAATACTGGCTTAGGTCAGATAGGCTTGCACATGTGTAACCAGTCCCTGTACCCTTAGGTAGGCTAAAAGCACTTACACCTTTTTTATAGCACTTGATCAGGTTTCCCAGCGTAAATGCTGTCTTCTGCACGACTGTGATCCTTGTGCAGGGTGCAGAGTAGCAGGGCAGCAACAGCGTTTGTTTGCTGAGCACTTTTTAAAATGTCCTGCTGCCCTCTGAGTCCACGTGTTATGGTGTCTACCAGGTCTCCTGCACGCGGGTGCCTACATAAGCGGTTCTTATCAGGTTTCTGGAGCAGTGAGCCTCAGCGGCTATTTGCAGCATGGCCTCACTTTGGCACCACGGAACAGCAAACTCCTTGAAGTGTGGACATCCAGGATTCAGCGGGAGGAAGAGGCAGACAACTCCTGTGGATCAACTTCTAAGTAGTCAGGTAAGACCCCTTCCACGTTTCCGAAAACACTAACCTCTGCCTCAGCAAGGTAGGACTGAAAAAAGACTACTTGGGGAGGAAATGATGGGCTATTTATTGTCCTCCCATAGGTAGATTTCTGTCCTATCTCAGCTAGTGGGTGGAACTTAACCCATTAGTGACCACTGCCATGTGGACATCCAGGAAAAATTCATGTTTTTTTGTGTGTGATATTAGCAGATATTCAGAAAATGTTCTACAGATGGAGTAGAATGTAGTAAAAATTGCTAAAGCTAATTACAACCATCACACATATGTATTAACAAGATTAGTTTACTTATTAACCATTTACAGTGGCTTCATGATGTCCAGGGAATTTCCTGGCACTTTGCTCAGCTAGATCACTTTCACCAGTCTAGGAGCAGTGAACTTTACTTAAATGGAAGAGATGTTATGCATTGGGACCATGTAAAAACTACCTAAAGGGATCAAGTTTTCTCAATCCCGGAAGTCCATTGGCACTCTGGTGCCGCACGTGTTCTGGTACTGACAAGGTTAATTCACCTTGAAAATATTCACAAAAAGGACATATGACAAATGAGTGATGACTGTATATGAGTCATGAAGACATGACCCAGGGAGTAGCTGGAGTAGTGTTGTGGTTGTTAAGAGATAAGCCATACAGTATAAACTACTGTAGTTACATAATTTAAAAGTAAACTTTGTACTCTAGAATTATAAAAGTAACCTTAGTTGCCAGTAAGTCATTTATTTGAGTTCTATCCTCGGCCATTGAAGCATACTATTAAATGTGGTTTTGGGGTCAGGTTAGATTCTATCCAAATCATGCTTGTTACAAGTAGGCAATTTCATGCCTTAAGTGACTGCAAATGGAACTTTATTATTACAGATAATAAAACCATCATCAAAAATGCGGAATCCAGAACATTTTAATTACCTCTTTATATACCTAACACAGGTTTATAACCACTTACAATGCATTTCTAGCACTCTTCATTTGGACTAAGGTTAAATTATGAGGTGCTTTGTCAGGAGATTAAGACCTGTAAATATGGCAGAATAAATTAGATAAGGTATTATATTCCACTTCCCAAAAGTGTGTGTAGATTCCTATATTTAAAACACTGGGTTCGCTTTATGTAATATAGCATTGAAGTATTCAGGTTTGAAGCGTTCTTGTCTGTTTCAAATACTTGTATTGTGTGGTCATTGAACCATTTAGTGTTTGCAATGCATTGTAAACTCAGTGTTAATACAGGACCAATTTATTTCTGATCATCTGAGATTTAAAAAATGAGTAATTAATAAATAAAATAAATACATTTTAATAATATTATACCACATAGTGGAATAAGTGCGTCAGACATGAAAGTAACAATAGGAGCAAGAGTTCCTGCCCCGAAAATCTTACAATCTAAGTGGTAAGTAGGGAGAACTTACAGAGACAGTGGGATGGTGTTCTGGTGCAGTAAGTATGTCTGCAGCATATGGTGTTATAGCAAGTCCTCAGCTGTGGATAGATTGATAAGACTTGTGTTACCTTGCTTAAAAGTTATATTGTGTTTCTTCAAACTTTAGAGTTTACGGGGGCTATGCACTAAGCTCAATCGGTTTGCGTTCTGATGTTCAAAAAAAGCACGTCCGTTAAAAAGTGAGGCCGGGGACGCGATTCACTAAGGCCTTGAACCCATTTTTTAACGTACGTGCTCAAAACACCCACAGCGTATGTGTTGTTTTTTTACCCCCTGCTATCGTTCTTAAACTTCACATACGCTAGCTGATAGAAAAAAAAGCTGCATGTAGCAATTTCATGGAAATTTGCCATCTCCATGCAAGGCTGTTACAGGTGATCGTACACTAGTTAAAATCATTTTAATAATAGTGCACATGAGCAGGGGGTCTCCGGAGCTGAACCGCATTGGTTTCAGGTCCGAGGACCCCCTACTTCAGGAGATACAGGCCCCGTTATGGGGTGCCGGTATCCCCTGCAGAATTGAAATGTCCCGGTCACGTGACGCGGAAGCTTGAAACTGCAGGGGATACCGGCACCCCTTAAAGGTGCCTGTATCTCGGGAAGCAGGGGGTCCCCGGACATAAAACCAACGCGGGTCAGCTCCGGAGACCCCCTGCACAGCTACACTATGAAACACATGTATATTAAAAAAAGATTTAACAAACATCAATACACATTACATGAGGCGTCACGGCCTTAAATAGGGCTTGTGACGTCACATTTAGCCTGAAAATGGTTAACAGCCACCTGGTTCCGACTTTAATTTATTTTTTTACATGACGTAACTTGATGGGAATAATGCCAGCCAATCAGAATGGCTGTGCTTCATTTGCCATTAAGATGACGTCACGAAGCCGGCGTCACATGGTATTTCAGCCAATCAGATCGTGGGAACCAATCCCACACTCTGGCTGAAATACCATGTGACGCTGGCCATCTTGGATTTAGTGAAGTCATCTTAAAAGCAAATGAATCACAGCCATTCTGATTGGCTGGCATCATTCCCTTTAAGTGACGTCATGTAAAAAAAAATTTTTTTAAGTCGGAACATGGTTTTAACAGCCAATCAGGTGGCTGTTAACCATTTTGAGTCTAAATGTGACGTCACAAACCCTATTTAAAGCCGTGACGCCTCATTTGAGCCCAAGAAGATGACGAGACAACATCGGTTGGGATTTACCATGGGGTTTTTTGGATTGACAGATGAAGATAGAAGATAAAGAAGATCAAGAAATGTGACAGATGAAGATAGAAGAAGGTGATTAAAGAAAGAAGAAGATTTGCGTACCTGATCCGGATCTTCATGGCGGATGGCATCAGATGCTGTTGGAGGCCTTCAAGGTACGTGAGCTTCCTCTTAGCCCGGGAGTCGGAGGGCCACCGCTTCTAATGGTAAGTTATATATTGAATGTTTGTAAATGTCTCTTTTTACAGGTTTCTTCATTGGATGTGTTTTATGATTTTTAGGGGGAGGCACATTGACTGATAATATATTAATCTGTACCACTTTAGGGTACAGATTAATACATTATTATGACAATATTTGGGGGGCATTTGTGGCTTGGTATTGCTGTTGGTTTTTTTAATGTCAGTTTCTTATGTGGATGTGATTGTTTGTTTTTTTCCTGTTTAATGGTAATAAAATGTTTGCGATTGGTGTTCGTTTGTAGTTAATGTTGTATTATGTTAGCTAATGAGTTTTATGGTTATTTCAGATATTGAATACTTAAAACATATATTAAAATATATGTTTTATGTATTCAGTATTAAAAGTTACATTTATACCCAGTAATGTGCATATAAGTGAATTTTCTTCTGGGATACAAACATTTTGTACCCCTCATTTCCCTTGATTCATTTTAAATCACAGTTGTACCTACTTTAGAATTATCGATTGGAAGTTATTATTTTCTATATTACAATTTGTATGATCCCTGTCCTTTCCCTATTTCAGATATTGTTTGAATGTATTTCTTTGTCTTTTAATGTTTACATTCATTAATGTTGTAGTAAATCATTGGTTTGATTGGTTAGTGTTACTATTCATTTTGAGTTGGTTTAGGAATTAATTGTTTTGATTGGTTAATGGTTTAATTAATTCATTGTTGATGTTGTTATTGCTTGTATTCATTGGATTAGCTGGCTACTGTTTTTATTTAGTGAAGTATGTTTTTTTGGAGTTAGGTTTTATTATTGTGTATCTGGTGCATTACTTTATTGTAATTAGGGTGCCCATTGAGTGCTATTGAGGCTTATCATGTCCATATTATTATTATATGGGTATGATGTACCACTATACTACACAATGGGTACAGGGTGGGTATAGTCAGTTCGGGGTGGGTACTTAGGCCTCCCGGGTTTGTATCGGGGCAGGGTGGGTTAACCCCTTAATGACTATAGCGGTTAGTAACCGCTAAGGTGATTAAGGGGTTAGGGGCCATTAGAATGTCTTTATTATGTACTGTATACTGTACATGCTTTCTTTCAACGGAGGACAGAGGGACCTGCTGTTGTGGTAAGTATAACTGTATTTATTTACTTTATTTATGTATGCTAATGCAGTGTTTAATAATGGGCAAATAATCTATTATCCATACCTGGATAATAGTTATTTTGCACATTATTGTACTGTATGTGTTAGGGGGGTGTATTTAGTTAGAAATAATGTTTAGTATTTTGTAGGCACAACATTGGTATCGCAGGCCCGCGGGGACCCCGGGACGGCCGCGAGGTCAGCCAGGGACACCCGCGTGACTCCCGGCCTTTTGTATGGGTGTTGCGCATGCAAAAATGTAAAGCAAGACATTTTTCAAAGTCCAGCTTTTTTTACGTCTACCTTGAGCTGACGTGTTCTGTTGAACGCAACTTTAGCGTACGCTAAGGTTACGTACCTTAGTGCACTTGCTTAAGGGCAGAATTTAACGCAAACAGGGTAACGAACAAGCAAAGTTGGACTTAGAAAAATTTCCTGAAAAAAGTCAGTTTTAGAGCGCAAAGTGCCTGTTTGCGTGGCTTAGTGCATCGTGTTCAGCGCAACATCACGTTCTAAGAGCACTTTGCGCTCTAAAAAGGACTTAACGGAGCTTAGTGCATGACCCCTTACGTTCCAACATGCAGGGAAAACAATTTGACGCGCTGCATTATTTTCGGCTCCATATGTAACATTCTTGTGGTGCAACTATCTTACATGTGAATGTTGCACTCATATCTAAACAAGAAAGTTTATGCCATTTCAGACCTGGCAGCTTTTTTTTACCTATAGAAGGGTAACATTGGGGGTTATGCACAAAGAAGTGATAAGTGTTTTTAAGTGAGATAAATGCCTTTATTTCTCAATATTGCATGCAGCGCGATTCACAAAGCAGTGATAACACTGCAGTATCGCGCTTAAAAGGCTTTTTATCATCAAAATACAGTCATTGCTAAAAAAATTGCCCCATAAATTGTGCCATAAAGCAACTATCTCACTTAAAAACACTTATCACTGCTTTGTGCATAATCCCCAAAGTGACTTGCAGAGGTGCAAAGTTTGACACATATCACTAAAATCGAAACTTTATGGAATTCCTACCTAACGTTTGACACTCCCCAAATTGTAAGATGACTTGTGGGGCAACAATTGAAACAAAGACCTTGAGACATTAACACAAAGAATTGCAAGATTAAAATGGCAGCTTTGCACCAATTTTGCTCAAGCATTGCCTTAGTACAGGGGTTCGCAAACTAGGGGGCGCTCCCCAGGGGGACATGAGATTTTCTGGGGGTGAGAGGGGCACGGTGCTTACAGAGGCCCTGCGCTCTTTTCCACAACATTTAAATCAAATACAGGGGAGCACGCAAGGCCTCTGTAAGTTCCCTCACCTTGTCTCTGCCGGCTTCTGGTGACACATCGCCATGGCAATGCAGCGTCAAATGACGCGGTGGGGTCACATGACATTGTGATGTCAGAAACGCCGGAGACAAGGTAAGGAAGGGGGCTTGAGCAGGGGGGGAGAGCAGACAGGAGGGCGCAGAGGAAAAGTTTGCGCACCCCTGCCTTTGTACATACACCCTATGTTTATGCTTAAATGTGTAAGGAATGTAATGCCATGAGGAGCAAAAACTAAAATGAGCTCTAGGAGGGAGGGGGGAAGAAGGGGGGAACGCTCTACTAAAGAATCTCAGTGCATTTCAGCCTTCCAGTGTCATACTGTAAATTCCATCACAGAACAAGATTGCAGCCTTCAGACTCCAGAAAAGAAAGCATATAGTAGATACTGTATATCAATATTTAACATTTAAGGTTACTGTATGGTTTTAAAAAAATGTATAGGTCCTTATTCAATATGCGGTGAAGCAGATATTAATCCACCACATTTGACTGGAGGGGGGAGCTAATCCCTTCTCTAGAATGGGACGGGGCTTTATAGTATATAGAAAAAGGGCCATGGTCGCATCTAATTTTTAAATATTTTAGTGTTGAGAATGAATCATAATATTTAAATATTAATTATTCATGGTTAACATTTTTTGCTATTTTTTTAGTAATACATCTGTAATGATAATACAGTAATATTTTTTTACATTGAATTTGAATTAAACCTATTGTTCCATTAAACCAGGGGTGGGGAACGTCAGGACCGAGGGCCGTATAAGGAATCCGAAATCAAGCAGTCTGCGAAGCACTCAGACGGTACACAGCCCACACCTCACCGATGAGCAGACGTACCCTACGTACGTTTCACCGTAACTGGCTTCATCGGGGGCCAATTACGGTGAAACGTACGTAGGATACGTCTGACGTCACCATCACGTACCGTCTGAGTGCTTCGCAGACTGCGTCCGTGGGCAGCAAGAGCACTCAGACCTTAGGGTTAATCTCTCCTATCTCTACAGCTATCATTACTTGTTCAGCAATAGGCTGGATGTGTTTATATTGCCAGGTGTGCTTATGGTTGCTTCATTTCAGCTACCATTGCTTTCAATCTGACTCTGCATCCAGCAGACAAGCTTATAAGTAACTGTGTATACCCCATCCAATTTACATTACATTGGTTACAGGGGATTTGAGATATATCATTTGAAGTATTCAAACCTATCTTTGATATAGAGACTGCTCATATCTATTATAGGTTTCATTAAGATTTAATTAAGAGGTATATATATAACATTCCTCCATTAAACACCCTACCACACCTCTCCGTCCTTTTAACTATATTTTGTTTGTTCTGTATATGTGGTTTTCCCCAAACAGTTTATTTTAACAAGTATATAATAAAATCAAGTTTTAATTAGGGTGTCCTCTCTTCTAGTGCCACACTATAGGGATTCTTTCTTTCCACCCACTTGCCATTACCTTATTCCCTGTGAGCACCACCCTCCCACTCACTGTTTGGCTACCTTCCCTCTTTTTGCTTGAGCAGAGTAAATTCTGCAGTTTTCATCTGTATGCAGTTCCTCTTTGTCTATATAATTAGTTGGTAATGAACCCAATTTTTTCCATGGCTTTGGATAGTATAGGTAGTATAAAAATTGATATGTAGTTGGTAACAATGGTTTTTTTTCACCATTTGTGAAAATTGGGATAATTTGAGTAGACCGTGGGGATATGGGCAGGTGACAAAATAGAGTTGATTAAGGTTTAGCAATCAGGGGTACTAAGACATACAGATGAACTTTGATTGCAATTGGTCAGGCTCACATTGGTTGTTTAACTTTAGTACTAGGAGTTCCTTAGCAATCTCATCTTCAGACACTTGGAAAAATTGCAGTCGGGAAGGGGTACAGAGATATAGTAGTGCTCGTTGTCTGGGTTCAGTATTATAGTCACAAGTCTTGAGAATAAGATAGTATGGTGGCAAATATCTAGCTTGAGCCATTATTACTACAATACTGAGGGGTCTGTTGCTTAGCACTCAATATTTACAGAAAATATTGATTCCACCTGTTTTATTCCCTTTCTCATCCCTTTCCATTCCTTTCCTCACTTTTATCTTTTTTCCCTTCACTTTAAGTCAAACCTTTACACATCCACCTTATCCCATAATTAGATGTTGATTTCTACATTTGGTTATTATGTAATAATTCACCTTGGTGTCGACACATAGCAGTGCAATTAATTGGTAGATATTCTGGTTCTGACTCACATCTGTACAGGAAGTCTCTCAATAACTCATCCAAAAACTAGAAGATGTACCATTTGATGTTAAGCTTTGAACATACCTAATATTGTAAGCATTGGGCAAATCTTGTGACATTATTAAGAACATTGTTTCCTTGTTTGGTATGTTCTTTCCAAGTAGCAAGAGCCTTATCTTTTATTTTTCCATTTTTTGAACTTGTCTATTTCTATGTTTTTCTTGTGTCATGGTCATTCATTGTCATGTGTTTGTCTTTAGAACTATTTAGACACTATAGTTGTGCATTGCTTGTCCTCTGTCCATTAATATAGGCTTTGGAACAAAGGAATCATTCTGCAGTACGTATTATGTATGTATAAATGATAATGCATATCCTTATACAGGGAGGTATTTACTGTTGCCTTTGTTGTTTCCCAGTAACCATGACAACATCTGATGCATGTGTGCCATTGTTTGCATTCCACATGCATTCTGTCACTCACATTTGGACCGGAAGTTGTGTTTAATACGTAACCCAGTCCATCGTGTGTATGTGCTATCTACATCATAATTTTATGTAATATGTATTTTTCCAATAATCCTGATCCATTTCGTAGTTTAATATATTCATGCAAGGTGGTTTGTCTACCACTGGATTTACTAAAGGTGCAAATAAGATAGTTTCTCTATGGTTTGAGGCAGTTTGACGGCAAATGAAGTGGTTTATATAATGATATATGTTTGTAAAATAAGGCTAATGATAAATATAATAATCATAATGAATAATTATGTTAGATGTTACCCTGATAATGTTCGCCTTCCTTTTAATGACATTTAATAGTAGCTGTACTGCTTTTATTATGACGTGCCAGTCCTGTTATTCCCCCTTCTGTTTGTTCCCCTCACAGGCGTTGATATAGATCCTTCAGTGTAAGTCATGTTATTTAAGGCTGTAAACATTCCTTAATATTATAACTACATATTTAAAAGTATATAATGAAACAAAACATGTATCAATATGATATCATTTATTATTAACATCAAAAATTGTCATTGAAAGTGCTTTATAACGGGGAGAGTAAATATCTAATAAATCCAGCAAGATTCCTTTAAAATTTCAGATCAAGATATACACAAATATTGAAATCTAATTGTGTAAATAATACTTCCTGGTTACACAGTAGTTAAAGTAAACATAAATACCGACGTTTTATGGCACTAAAGCTAACACTGTATTTTTTGCCAGTCTGACCTGCACCTTTAAACTCAGCAGAAACTGCTTTTCTTTTTCATTATGTTTATGGCGTACAGACACAATGATATGAGGTGGAAGATCCCTGCTAAAGACTTTAGTACAAATAAAAGAATCCACAGAGTTAATGTTTGTGTTTAGCTAATATTTTATATATATGTACCTGCATTTAACACCTTTAAGTCTTGACGAGAATTACTTATTTTTTTGCAATAATAAATAAATGACATGCATTACATCTTTCATGCAGTCCATAGACTTTTTATAAGATAACCCTAAATCACATTAAATGAATGTTGCCTTTAAAAACAGACAAGTGCGTGTATAAGTACTGCTACTCAGAAGCGAGTTTACCTTAATGATGCTAGGGCTGCTGCCCAGAATAGCAACGGCTGGAAAATCCGCGGAACAGATTCCAACAATTTCCCTCATATCCAATTACAAGAAGGGATTTGTTAAACTTTCGCACTGGGTCGCAAACCATGCAAAATTTGCCCTTTTTTGTCAATCATTAAAAAAGACACAGCTCGGTCAAAATTCCCAAGAGAAGTCACTGTGCATTGAAATATCGATTAATATGCTAATTTGCAAAATTCTCTAAAATTGATAGATTTGCTTGCAACATTTTCAAAAATCGCTAAATTTGCTTAATGTTGAGACTATAAATAAGTCACACACCATGTTTCCCTCACTGTGTGGAGATGTTTAGCTGAAAGCTCACCTATTTGGGGATCGTATTAACTCTTTGATGCTTGGTGAAATATATCAAAGGGAAATACATTTTGGGGGAAAGAAGCTTACAATTTTGCTAATACATTTGTGACTGTTTCGCACATCTGTAATTACAAGTATACATCTAGTTAGAAGTTAGAAGCTATAAATTCTGTTTGACTGTGCAACAAACAGAAATACAACGCCAATAGAAGGGTTACCTTCTGCCCGAGAGACAGTTCCCCAAATGCAGAATATTCCACAGTGGTCCTTGTTAGCAGCATCAAAATAGTGATACTGTACATTATTCTGCACCTACTTAAACCTCCTTTCTGAGAAGAAAATGTTATTGGAGCAAATGAGCAACATCAATCCCAACGTATGCCGCATTAAAACACTCAGAAGGCCAAGATGTAGTCGTACAAAATCAAGCAGAGTCACGGAGAAGTGCTCTTGAATGAGTAGTAATACAGTACAGTATATAAAAAGCAAGCACATAGGCAAAAGCAAATGCATTTTTAACTTGCAATACATTGCTCTCTCGTTCGACCTCTCTTTATTACAGAATAATGCTTTTTCATATTAGTTACTTGTTAACTTTTCTGAGGAATGTGAAACAGCTCCATCTGGTGTGTAAAGAGTGTAAAAGTCTTGTAAGCTTTCGTGAAATAAAAACACAACACATACAGGCATACCCCGGTTTAAGGACACTCACTTTAAGTACACTCGCGAGTAATAGGCAAACGGGCATGCGCCTGTCAGCACGTCCTGAACAGCAATACCGGCTCCCTACCTGTACCGAAGCTGTGCGCAAGCGGGGAGACTATAGAGCCTGTTACAAATGCGTTATTTACATCAGTTATGCACGTATATGACGATTGCAGTACAGTACATGCATCGATAAGTGGAAAAAAGGTAGTGCTTCACTTTAAGTACATTTTCACTTTACATACATGCTCCGGACCCATTGTGTACGTTAATGCGGGGTATGCCTGTACTGTACATTAAAATGTATGTACAGGCAGTCCTCGGTTATCCGACACAATGTGTTACTCAAAATGGCGTTGGATAGCGAAACGTCGTAAAGCGAAACACATTTTCCCATAGGAACACTGTTTAAATGAAAGGTTCAGTTCCTGAAGGCATTGTTAACACTAAAATACACCAAATATTTTACGCAGGCAATAAGATATGCAGCACACACATAAATTATATAATGTATATACTGTATTATTTATATAATATAACATAATATAATATAATAATATACTATATTATACAGTATATTATAATATTATATAGAGTCATGTGAAAAATAAAGTACACCCTCTTTGAATTTCATAGTTTTACATATCAGGACATAATAACAATCATCTGTTCCTTAGCAGGTTTTAAAATTAGGTAAATACAACCTCAGATGAACAACAACACATGACATATTACACCGTGTCATGATTTATGTAACAAAAATAAACCCACAATGGAGAAGCCATGCATGAAAAACTAAGTACACCTTATGATTCAATAGCTTGTAGAACCAACTTTTGCAGCAATAACTTGAAGTAATCATTTTCTGTATCACTTTATCAGTCTCTCACATCGTTGTGGAGGAATTTTGGCCCACTCTTCTTTACAATGTTGCTTCAGTTCACTGAGGTTTGTGGGCATTTTTTTATGCACAGCTCTCTTAAGGTCCCATCACAGCATTTCAATCGGGTTGAGGTCTAGACTTTGACTGGGCCATTGCAACACCTTGATTCTTTTCTTTTTCTGCCATTCTGTTGTAGATTTGCTGGTGTGCTTGGGATCATTGTCCTGTTGCATGACCCAATTTCGGCCAAGCTTTAGCTGTCGGACAGATGGCCTCACATTTGACTCTAGAATACTTTGGTATACAGAGGAGTTCATGGTCGACTCAATGACTGCAAGGTTCCCAGATCTGTCTTCCTAATTTGGTGTTTTTATTTTTCAGCTTCAGTCCATTTCGGCATTCTCATTGTTAATATGTATTTTTATTGTTGTGATTATTCATTGCTTTACCTAATGCTCATCATGCTTACAGCTGTTTGGCATTTTCCTGCGAGTTTAACAATTGGTCAGGTAATATGAGAACCTGGCCAATCATCTTGGAATGATGGGCATTTATTTAGAATGTATGCCCAGTTTTTCCACCCCCTGATGAAGTGGTGTTCCATTATGAAACGCGTTGGATGATGCCAAGTAGATTTTTATTATCATTATCTGCTCTTCTACTTCTGTGAGCATACCGAATTGCACCTATTTCCGCTCCCGCTACATTGTATGTACATCAATCGGCATTTAGTCCACTTGGGGAATTACGCGCTATAGCCATGTCATCAGTGTGCGACGAGCGCTCCCGAGTCACATGACTGTGAATTCCGGTGGTGTGGTGTGGAGCATGACCTACCAGCGAGCGTGCTGGACTATACTACACGACTTCAGCATCGGTTCCCTTCTCTACTGAAGTGTGGAGGACGGTTCAGCATTACTGTATATCGCTTTCACAAAGGACTTTGTGAGCCGTGGTGCAGGGGATTCCCTTCCTGTATGCAATCTTGAAAGGATTGGAGGATTCCGCCGCTGATGTAAAGCAAGCCAGACGTCAAGATCCTGATCCGCTGATTCCAGTTCCAGCGTGCGGTAACCCCTTCCATGCCACATTCCATGCTTGTCTTTTTTCAATCTGATGTACGCAGAACCTTTAACCTTTATTAATACATTTTAATGTTTCAATCTTCACCATGAGCGTTGTGCGCTGTGTTTTGTTTTTTTCTTTCTAGTGTCTAGGTGTGCTGAGCCACCCCCAACTACGGCTGCAGACGCTCTTGATTGCACTAATATTAAGGTCATATGTTTATTATTGCACACCTTATCACGTGGATGTGTATGGGTATTAGAGGCTTATACTGTGCCTCTTTCACTTTGTGATTCAATTTTAGTAGCGCACTGTATTTTTCTTTCTTCCTGATCCTGTGGCTGCAAAACAAGCCCAAATCATCACACCTCCACCACCGTGCTTGATTGTTGATATGAGGTATTTGTGCTGATATGCTGTGTTTGGTTTTCACCAAACGTGGCGCTGTGCATTATGGCCAAACATCTCCACTTTGGTCTCGTCTGTCCAAAGGACATTGTTCCAGAAGTCTTGTGGTTTGTTCAGATGCAACTTTGCAAACCTAAGCCGTGCTGCCATGTTCTTTTTAGAGAGAAGAGGCTTTCTCCTGGAAACCCTTCCAAACAAACCATACTTGTTCAGTCTTTTTTTAATTGTACTGTCATGCACTTTAACATTTAACATGCTAACTGAGGCCTGTAGAGTCTGAGATGTAACTCTTTTTGCAATTTCTCTGAGCATTGCACGGTCTGACCTTGGGGTAAATTTGTTGGGATGTCCACTCTTGGGAAGATTGGCAACTGTCTTGAATGTTTTCCACTTTTGAATAATCTTTCTCACCATAGAATGATGGACTTGAAATTGTTTGGAAATGGCTTTATAACCCTTCCCAGATTGATGGGCAGCAACAATTGCTTCTCTAAGATCATTGCTGATGTCTTTCCTCCTTGGCATTGTGTTAACACACACCTGAATGCTCCAGACCAGCAAACTGCTAAAACTTCAGCTTTTATAGTGATGGTCACACTTGCTGATGATCAATTAATCAAGGGCATTTGATTAGCATCACCAGTCTGCTACTTAGCATCTTAATTCCTATGGAAGCAGTAAGGGTGTACTTGGTTTTTCACACATAACTTCTCCATTTTGGCTTTATTTTTGTTAAATAAATCATGACACGGTGTAATATGTCATGTGTTGTTGTTCACCTGAGGTTGTATTTACATAATTTTAAGACCTGCTAAGGAACAGATGATTGTTATTATGTCCTGATATGTAAAACCATAGAATTCAAAGAGGGTGTACTTTCTTTTTCACATAACTGTAATATATATATACATATATATTATATACAGATAAACATAAACAACTTTGCAAAGCGTCGTAAGAGCGTTGGATAAGCCGTTTTGGCATTGTAAAACTGACCATAGGTATGCATTGCTTAGCGTTGGATTAGTCATTCGTTGTAAAATGAAGCGTTGTACAACGAGGACTGCCTGTATGTATGTATATCATTATTTGAATAGCACCATCCATGTACACAGTGCTTTAGAGAAGTAATACATGTGACAGAATAATAGGAATAAGCACTTAAGATATAGAAGCAAACATGCAATGTCTTGTATATAATGTATACCTTGTTTACTTATGTAACTATGTA
Organism: Ascaphus truei; assembly: GCF_040206685.1. NCBI lineage: Eukaryota > Metazoa > Chordata > Amphibia > Anura > Ascaphidae > Ascaphus > Ascaphus truei. Next base: position 129,542,389 of record NC_134484.1, on the reverse strand, counting down.
TTTGTAACCATGTATTATTTGTCATCATAACTTTATGCCCAGGACATGCTTGAAAACAAGAGGTAACTCTCAATGTATTACAGGCAGTCCTCGGTTATCCAATGGAATCCGTTCTGGAAGTAGCTTTGGATAGTGAAACCGTTGTAAAGTGAGTCCCATGATAATCAGTGGCGTTGAGCGTTGGATAACGCATTCAGGCGTCGAAAAATGGCCCATAGGATTGCATTGTAAAGCGTTGGATATGTCATTCATTGTAAAGTGAAACGTTGGATAGGAGGACCACCTGTACTTCCTGATAAAAGATTTGATAAATAAATAAATTAGGAAAATGGGTTTACAATCTAAAAAAATTCAATTTTTCCTTCTTCATTAAAAAAAATACATTGTTTGCTTAGACATACTGTATGATAACAATAATTTCTAATCTCACTTTTGAATGACAGTTGTAGATGTGCTTGTGAAGCAGAATGGTAACCCCCCAAAAATATAATTTCCTTCGAATTGTTTAGTGTTTGTGCATTCAGCGTTTTGTTTTCAGTACTGTATCTATTTATATGGAAATTTGGAGACTTCACAAGAGAGAGTAAGAACGGATGGACATCCAGGTGAGTGCACTCAGCTTGCGAGTTTTTTAAAAGGAATTTCCCTTATGCTTAAGTCTACTGAGCTACGTAACGTGTGCCATGAAGCCTTTGTTACGAACGGGAAGAGTTAGCAAACGCCCTCAAAGGTGGGATTTTTACAATTTGACTTCATTAGCCATAATTTATTTTTTGGTCACTGGATCTGCATAGGGAAGCATTTGCAGGTTACACATTGAATGGGCAATGTCTTTATGGAGGCAACAACAGTGAATAACCATTAATCTAGATGCACTTGATCAGTGATCAATATTGGGACAATTGTAAGTCACAAAAACAAGGAAGGAATATAATGCTCACTTACAAATAATTTTGTGATGTGTGAATATGAGTTTCGCCCACAAATGCCTAGAATGGCATTGGGTGCACCTGACGAACTAAATTAGGTACTTTTCCAAAATTAGAGAGAAAGCTGTGTTATCACCCACTCTCTAGCTAGAAGCCCATTAGTGGATGCACTTCGGGACTATTAAAACATACATTTAATGGGTTTAATACTAAAAAAGTCTACACATAAAAAATATATATAACAAATATGTGTGTGGTGTAATAAAATTGTAAGTCACTGTTAAGAAATGCAGTATCACATGGGCAAGAGAACTACAGACTCGTAGGGGCAGAATTCCTACAAACTGCCCAAACAATCTAACAAATTTGACATTGGTACTAGGATGTGTGTTTATGCTGAATGGCATTTTCACGAGGTAAAGATGTTAAAGCACACATTTTTGATAGAGCCTTATTTACAATATCATATATTGTGGTAGGAAAATGATTGTGAATGTGAAAAAGAATGTGCGGTAATTAAGCTATTAAGATGGAGAACCCAAAACACTGTGCACTGAAAAAAATACAATACACACATTTGAAAGTGTAATTATGATGATTTATAAATTACACTGTCTGTGATACACATACTGTAGCTGTGATCTTGCATTAAAGTACGTTAAAAGATTTAGGCCAGAAGACACCTTGTTGCCTATTCAAGTGAATAGCATTGCTCAGTAAATATGGCCCTAATTAGTAGGGATATGCAAAATTGCCAAAGTTTGGTTCTGCTACAGTTCGATCGAACTTCGAGGAAATGAGATCAAATCGTTTACCCTTAAAAATGCAACATAAATGATACATTTTCAATCTAACGTTGAATTTTCGCTATATGAAAATTACCCTTAAATATGGATCACGTGAGTTATGTACCTTCCCAAACACACAAACTCCCTTGACTAACCTGATTAGGCCAAGTATGAAGACAGAATAGAAGATTCCCGATGTATCTAACTGCTGGCTTATGGAGAAAACACTTTACTGTAAGCCAAACATTTCAGGGCAGGTCGAAATCTGACTTTTAACTAAGGTATCTAAAGATACATTATTTACATGTTACTCATGTAGCTTTTACTACTACCGTAAACCAACCTTCACTACTACACTAAACGCGTATTCACATGGCCCGGGTGCCAGAAGATCCACGGTTCGGGGTGCCACAAACTTCCCAGCATGCAAAGTAAATGATCTATTCTTTGCTCAGTAATATTAATGGTGCCAAATCACACATACTGTAGACTATTATTATTTTTTGCAGTACACCATGACATTTCATCCTATGGTACCACAATTAAAACACATTTGCTGGAAAAATGTTGCATGATTGTACAGGTACACTGCTGCACTGCATAATAGTAACAGCTGTGTTCGTATTTTAAAGGCACAGTCTCACTGTGAGGTTCTGTGCAAAGGCATTCAAATGTTTGATAATATTAAAACATGGACAAAAATGACAAAAGATTATCTCAGCAACAGATTTACTTTGTGACCAGACTGCTAAAAAGGTTGACTGAAGATCTGACAGAAATAAAAGAAACGCTCTTTCCATCACACATTTACTGTAGGTAACACTCTATGTAATATTGCTTACTGTGTGAGATCTTTGCTAAGCCACAGTCTTTCTTTTTACCATGTACAATAAATTCCTTAATGTAAGACCTCCAGGTGATTTCACAATTTTGCAAAGGATGTATTCATTCAAACCACAAGTTATTAGTAGACCAGGTTTATAAGAGCCTGCCAACAATAGATCCTCATGGAAGGGTGATCAATTTCAAACATATAATTTGTCCAAACATGGTACAGATTCATAGACTCTGCAGATGTGACCTCTGCCAATGGCTACTTAAGTATCACAGTTCGCCAGTGAACCATACTTATCATCATTATACAGTACATTCTACACTTTCGAAACAAAGGACACACTTTTAACCACATTAACTTACGGTAAATGAAAATTTAGTCTGTTTTGTGGGGTGGTGTAGTAAGCAACATTCTATTATATATTTTTTTTATATCATTTTTTATGAAAAAGGTAAGTTTTCTCACATTTTGCACCCATTATTACCCATTGAAAACCTGAAAATATATATATATATTTTAGCCTAAATATTAAAGGCACATTTTCTATGGCTCTCATACTTGCCCTAGCAACAAAAAAATACAAAGATAATTTTTCTGGCATTTTTGATTTATTTAGATCTTAATACATAAATGGAAACATATGTGAAAAATATATCCTGTAGTTATACTTTTTTAATTTACTAAGGTAAGACCAAAAAAGGATGAACAAAGACAATTAACTTTTTTTTTTTTACTTACATTATATACTGGTAATAAAATGACTGCAATGACAAACATTTACACCACTTCTATACAGGCATAATAAAGAAAGAGGTAGTGTACACAGTATGCTGGCTGGTCAGATATTTGCGGGGTGACTTCTCGTTCATCGATTTGCACTGTCATGAAAAAGAAATCTATAAAAAGCACTCTACTGTTGGTACTTAACTGGTAAAAAGTCCATAAAATATATGCGTTGTGTTTGCCTTTATGCTGGCGAGGCTGCAGTCAGGTGGGCATGATGTCTCACATTTGGCAGTCGTGTCCTAAGATGACACATACAGTATGTGCAACAAAATGTTTCATCTTATTAATAATGTAATTAACTTCAATTTACCTGTGGAAACATGCAGTGCAGTCTTAGCACATGGGCACGCTGGGCAGTTGCCCGGGGGGCCCACGAGCATAGGGGCCCCATGCTAATCTATGCACAGACCAGAATTTAACACTAATTTTCCAATCACCTGCCTCAACATTCAAATCTCCCGCTAACTCGGTAGAAGGAGCAAAATTACGACTTGTAGCGGAGAGTTAGCATGTCTGCATTCGCGAGAGAAATTTTGCAGGGCCCAGTGCACTGCTTTGCCCGGGGGCCTATAATGCTGTTAAGACAGCCGTGAATACATGTACTGTTTGTATTGCGCCAACCTGTCCTCCATCCCTCTCTCTCCTTATAAATACAATTGGGGGATATTGCATCAATGGACGATGATGTACAATAACATAGGAGCTTACTTTGGCAATTCCTTATCTAAGTATGACAAAATTCATAGATGCTGGTTTCATTTCTCTAGTAGTGCTCATATTGAACCTTAAACTTCATGTTGTAAGATGTTGTACAATACTACCTACTGTAGTATTCTTAACTGATATTTAAGTGGAACCATATTTAATTCTCTCGTCTCTTCCTCCTTTTTTCTGCTTTCCCCCTGCCTCCTCTCTCATTTTTCCCCTGCTACTTTACTTGTTTTTTTCCCTTGTTTTAACCAATAAAGAATATGCTATAAAAAATAAATGTAGAATTTTCAATATGGCCCACAAGCACACATTTGAAACAAAAAACTGCCCTGCGCTCAGGTATACAGTCTAGGCACCCGTAGGTGTCAGTATGAGCCAATTGAGAGCGGAGTGTGAAGGGCAAATGCAGACCACTAAACGAAATCGGGGCTAGGAGGGAAATCCCTTAACTCTTTGTGCTCTCCAATCTGGGTCCTGCTCTCTTCTGTCGTCCGCTTCTCCCACGTGCGTCCGTGAAATGAATGTAGACTGGAGTGAAGGAGAATCCGGCGCTACTGCGAGCGGCAAAAATCCAAGCAACTTCCGGTGTGTAAGCGAACTGGCTTTATTTAGACAACACACACATAGAAAACCCAGGCTACAAAACAGCCTCCCCCTCAACGCGTTTCACGCTATGGAACAGTGCTTCATCTTGGAGTGGGGAGGTGAGGTCTGAACCCAAACATTTAAATAAAAAAGCCTGCGAAAGCGACTATTTAATTATGTTTATTTAGTCACACAGGTGCATGTGAATGACGTTGGGTTAATTAGTCCGGTTTCGCGAGCTTTTTTATTTAAATGTTTGGGTTCAGACCTCACCTCCCCACTCCAAGACGAAGCGCTGTTCCCATAGCGTGAAACGCGTTCAGGGGGAGGCTGAGATGTAGCCTGGGTTTTCTATGTGGGTGTTGCCGGAATAAAGCCAGTTCTCTTACACACCGGAAGTTGCTTGGATTTTTGCCTCTCGTAGTAGCGCCGGATTCTCCTTCACTCCAGTCCACAAGCACACATTGCCTCAATTTTTCCTTTTTTTTAATTAACGCTTGCATTTTTTAAAATTTGGACCATCACACTTGTAAAAATAAGCAAGCAGCAGGTGTATTTTCCTTTGCTGTTTTCTCGTATTTTAATAAATCCTTATTTAAAAACAAAAAAATATTTGATACATTTTAGTCATACAGTAAATTCCGTCCCATGTATTCAGACTCAGATCACATCTTTATTCAAATTTAGTACATATTTGTAGTCAAATAAGACAATAATTTTTTAATCCAGAAGACCTGTTTAAACTCTGGTAAAACAGTTTGCACCATTAATTTAAAGATTGCCTTAGAAATATAAGAAATTCGTTTATTTTTTTATTTTAAAATTGTAAAGTTGTCTTAAAATGGTGGACCCTGTACTTGAACACAAAATACAATTTGTCCTAATGACGCCAAGATCATTAAAATAACATATTTAATAGGAAATGTCATTAAAACACAGTTCATCTGTATTACATATACGTTGGGAGGGGGAGTAACATTGATCTCCCAGTATATTTTTCACTTGTTCTCCATCAGGGAAATTTGCTTAATGGTACTGTACCAATTTAAATGATCTATGCAATTAAACAATTCATCAATGAAACAGCTATGGAGTGCTCTAATGTCCTACAAAGGCCTATGGAAATACAATACATGTTTAATTAAATGGATTATTTAAGGTGGCACTGTGTTTCTGTAAAATTAGAATCCTTTAATGATGCGCAAGTGAAATGTACCTTGGGAGTATTGTTCTTAGCTTCTACCACTCCACCAGGGTGTGTATGTATTATATTATAACAAGATGAACTGCCCTATAGTAAAATGTTCAATAAAACTTGACGAAGATCTTATTATGAACAACAAATTTCTTTCTTAAGTAAAAATGTGACCATAAAAGATTTAACATTTGGCTACCAGTCTTCCCTATTGCTTATGTTATTTTTAGTTGCTTGCTCTTTTTTATTAAGGTTTTAAAAAAAAAAATTTTTTAATTAATATTTTTTTTATGCGTTTGCATGAGAGCTGGTTTTTGAATAATTTCTGAAGGCGTAAATATGATGTCAGACCTGGGCACGTTTGTATATTCACATTGCAAAGAAAGATGTTCTCATCTTAACGTATTCTTTAAAAAAAAACTTTTATGTTTTACAAAAATGTAGTTAAAGTGTGTTTGTTATTGAATATCCTTTCAATGTTCTAAATCCAATACTACAAAATAAAAGGCAGATTAGTTTAGAGTTTCATTTTGGGGAGAACCATACGAGAAATCAACCATAGGTAGGGAAGACCTAAGGGATAAGTTCACCATTAATTACAGTATAACAACAGTGACATATAACAACCTTCAGTTGTAATGGTTATCACTTGATCAGAGGGAATGAAGAAGAAATTAGCAATACATGTTATTTAATTGTAGCCCATGTTTCCCCCCCCCCCCCCAGATGCAGATGTCTATCTAGGGTGTAGTGAGGGCTGGCTACATGTTCTTGGGTGGTGCGTACCTGCTTGGAACAGGAGGGCCTGAGTCTCCTGCGTTGGTATTGGGGACAACAGGATCAGGCTTCTGGGGTAATCGAAACAAAAGAAAACAGCGCACAACGCCAAATAGTGAAGCAAATTCAACAATATATTATAGAATTAAAAAGGGGGTAATATATCTGCGTACATAAAAAAGGTTGGTAAAAGGCATGTAGTGTGTATCACACTGTTTACCACTCGGCTGTTAGCTGTAGATTCAGGTGCTTGCTTCCCTCTGCTGCTGCAGCTCAGTTGATTCTGGGGCAGGACGTCAGTCTTTTCACTCCCAAGGGGATTTCCCTTCATTCCCTGAAGAAGTAGTTAATTCTACGAAACTAGTTGGATGTAACATTCTATTGCCTTGTATCTGCTTACATTGGCCTTTGTCTATGTGTTGGCCTGTCCTGTTTTTAGTTCATCCTGTGTGCTGTTTTGGACACTTGTGAGAGACTTTGTAAGACTGTTCAAACTTCCCTATTGAATCCACCACTGCTGTGAAGACAGCAGCAAGCTGCGCTTTAACCTCTGTGCAGAGGATACACCTGCTGAGGTACAGGAGCAGCTTCATATCGGCTAGGAAGCAGGAGCGATTTCACCGAGCCCCAGTACCAGCTGCTGAACCTGGCTGCATGAAGGGAAATCCCCTTGGGAGTGAAAAGACTGACGTCCTGCCCCAGAATCAACTGAGCTGCAGCAGCAGAGGGAAGCAAGCACCTGAATCTACAGCTAACAGCCGAGTGGTAAACAGTGTGATACACACTACATGCCTTTTACCAACCTTTTTTATGTATGCAGATATATTACCCCCTTTTTAATTCTATAATATATTGTTGAATTTGCTTCACTATTTGGCGTTGTGCGCTGTTTTCTTTTGTTTCCATTCTCTTAGTGTGTGTGGGGTGCTGAGCCACCCCTGCGTTTACAGCTGCAGACGCCATTATCCCCAACACGGTTATGTGGCACTTATTATTTAATGTTTAATTATCTCACTGTGGGAGTTGTGGTTTAATTTTTTATACATTTTTTATCACTAAATTGATGGTATAGTCACTGTACTGTATATATTTATACATTTAAACTTTATAGGTAGTTAGGTAGTAGCGCACAGTTTTGTTTTTTGTGTTCTGGGGTAATCGCCTTCATTCTTTAGCAACGGTGCAGCGCCTCCATTCTCTATAATCCCCAGGGATGTGGGGTAGGACCCTTATAGAGAAAGAACCCTGGTCCCAGGGTGAATGCTCCAGAACTCACACACAGTCTTATGTAAAACAGCAGCAGTGTCTTTATTGTATTGTAACACTTTGAGGTAGTACACAGCAGTTCATGCAAAGAGTAGCTCCTAGAAACAGTGCTCCCAATGTACAGGCGTCTCTCTCCTCTCCTTTCCTCCAGAAGTATGCTTCCCAGCAGGATGGGCTGAATGGGGCCTCAATACCCCTGCCTCCACCCCACAGGGTAGGCCCTAGGAGTGAGGCTAGATATCCTTCCCCTCACCCCCTAGATAGGGTGAGGGGCAGTGGTCCACCTCTATAGTCCTGTCCGCTCTACTCAGAGGGGCTATGAGGTCTCTCCTACAAACATCACTCTCACGTTGAGCAGGGCCTCTCAGGTCAGGCATGCGCTCTGCTGGGTCTTACTACACTTCAGACCAGCACTCTCCTCCGCTCCAGGACATCACTCCACATACTCCCTCCAGGCTCTCGACATACTGCCAGTCCTGACACTCTGCTCTCCAGACTCTGCTCCAGCTCAGACTGACAGCCTCACAGAACTGAGCATGCTGGACTGCCACCTCTTTCTCTCAGCTCTGACTCAACTCACAGCACGAACTCACAGAACCAACTGAACTGACACACACACAGGACAGCCCACTAAATAGAGTCAGCCCTGCCCCTCATGATGTCAGCAGGACCTCCTCTCTGTCTAGGCCTGCACAGAGTCAGGGGGCCCCTCCTCTATCACTCCAGGCAGGGCTTGAAGGGGGGAAAACCCATGGTTACTACTGGCACCTGCCCTTACCAGGGCTTATTCCAGTAGGAGAAGGATAAGTAGCCCGCTCTTACTTACAGGGGCTACATAATCATTTGTGATGTCACTGGAATCTAAAAATAGAATTGCTTACAGATGCATTGTGAATACTACAAGTAAAATATAACATATTCTTTGTTCAGTTTGTTTATTACTACATGTGATTTCTAATGGTATTTCACTGAATCTTACCATAATGTTTTGCACTGATATACATATATTTAGTCCACAGATTAGTCACAAAAAAATGTTCCCATATTTGGCACTGATACCCACTTCAACCAGTGGTACACAATGATGGAACTGCACATTAATGTAAATAATGCATTCCAGAGATATTCTTACCTATTGTGTATTCTGTATGTACCATGAATCTGAGTATCATGGATGACTGCACAATAGAGCACGCACACGCATCAATACATACAGTATACTGTTTATTGCCGCTTATTATTTGTGTGTTATACTGTAAATAAATTGATTAAATTAATAAAAGAAAACGAAGAGGTTCTTTAGAATCCATAATTATATAACTGTGTAAACATTCCACAAACATTGATAAACCTGAATACTGTAAATCACTACAGTATAATAGAAAAGTCTGTTTCAAACTTTAAAGTATTTTTAACACACTTTTTTTGTATATGTAACCCTCTTTGCCCGACTCTTTTTAAATCAATTCAGGGTGCTGGATTCGTGCAGGCTTGGTATTGTTAAGTGTGTAGTAATTAAGGGGTCCAGGAACTTTATTGGTACAAACTAGAGCTTTATTCATTCCATTGATTAGGGTTTCGCATATAAGGACTTCTTTCCTTCAGACAATAATGAGTGGCAAATAATACAGTTGCATGAGATATTCTTCCCTTGTAGCTCTCATCACTATCCTAGGGAAGTTCTGAACTTAGTACCCTTACCACTGCATCTGCGTAGTAGTCCCTTTCCTGCTTTTGGATTTGTGTCCTTGACACCAGGACCTTTAGTAGGGATACTCCTATCTTCGGGGATCAACATCATGTCACCCTAAGAAGTACCCTCCTTACGGTCTTGGACATTTGGTTGCGACAATCTCCGCCCGTGTTTAGCCGCCACTTACCTCGCTGCAAGACATCTCTCCGCCAGCCACTTTGCCACCAAGGTAAGCCCCTAACCTTACCCTAAAAAACCCTCATCTTGACCCTAAATACTAATGCTACACCCTACCCTAAAAAACCTTAAACCCTTAGCGTAAAAACCCTTACCCTAAAAACAGTAACCCCTTGCTCTAACCACCTACCCTAAAAACCTTAACCCTTTACCCTAATCCCTTACCCTAAAACCCCTTAAATGAATTTACCTTAATGGTGAAGCAACCGGTTAGTGTGTCCAGCGGTGGAGCAGCTGAGCTGTAGGGTCCTTTGGTGGTGAAACAGAGGTGAAGACTTGGACGCGGCAAGGTGTACGCAGCAAGGATGGACGCAGCAAGACGGCCATGACCAATTGTCCCAACCCACCTCCTTATCACTAGATGTCATAAGGGGCTAGCATTTAGAAGTGTCCCACGGTACTCTGGATTAGGGTTGGGCGAAACTGTCAAAACCCATTTCCCAGAATTCCATGGATCATTCTGACAATATCTGTCCTGCACACTAAAATCCATATGTGGATTGTAAACTTAAAAATCCGGGCTGATTCATTCAAATTTGTCATTGACTAATATCCAGGCGAATTTCTGTTTTTACAATCCGCAAACCGATTCTTGAGACCAAGCAAGAGAGAGACCTTTCTAAAAAAAAAAATGGCAGTCATCAGTTGTATATATATTCTCTCAAATCTCCCTCCAAATAAATTAGAGAGACATGCCTGTGCTGGAAAGGAGCACACCTGAGATACATGGCAGGGAGATATGCTAATGGCTATGCAAATTATATTTAAAAGAGTCCCGTCCCACACTTCCGAAAAGGAATTCCATATCAACTATATAGAGTTGATTATAAGCCTAAGGCACTAACCTACAGCCGTGATTATACCCAAAAATGTGCACGGTGTTGTGTGTAGCGGCACCGTGCTGCACCAAAATAAGTACCTTACATCCAAGGAAAGTGCTCATGCCGCATGCGACGGTAGCGGCGCGCGGTACTGCAATGTGTACGGCTGATGAAGAGACGGAGAAATGTGCTTTTTCCTTGCGACGGCCATGTCACATGAGCGGTTTAGTCAATCAGGGTGAAACAGCCACGACTCCAAGCCTCATCTGCTCTCCCTCTCCAATATAATCAAGATGCTGCTCAGCGGAAGCGCTGGGTGACGTCACAGAATAGCGGTGCCGCCTTGCAGCACTTGGTATAATCTCAGCCTAATGACTGGAATGGTGTGAGTCCCAACAGGATTAGAACCCACAACCACAGCTTTAGCAGTGTGAGCTAAACCAGCTGATGGGTTCCAGTGCACACTGTCTACTAACAGCATACCTTTTAGGGATGTTTTCTTGATTATATTTATAACCTTGAAAGCACTTCAAGAATAAAGTAATAATATGTACTGAGGCCAGGTGACTAAATAAAAGATGAACAGAACATGAGGTTGCTAACTGGGTTACAAGAAAATGGGTGCCACCTCTGCTGCTCTATGGATTACACAGTTATACTGTAACTGTGGTTTGACAAGCAAGCACTATTATTATTTGTAGATTAATATTTTTGGTACTATCTGGATGTTATACATTTTCATCTTGGATGGATGTTTGAGTGGATATATATACAACTGGCGACTGCTAATAATATTGAAAAGGTCTCTCTCCCTCTCTCTCTAATAATGAATCTCAAATAATACAGTTGCATTAGGTATTCCTCCCTGGTAGCAGTCACCACTCCAGTGCCCTTTATTTAAAAGGACTCTCCCGGAGTACCATGCATCCTCCATCTTGCAGGACAGAAAACTAAACTCTAACCACTGCTATGGGCTATGACTAGAAGGGGCACCTTCCCTAACTGTAAAGTAATAAAAGGTGACCAGACATCCTTAAACATATAGCTCAACATAAACATGAATTACATATATACAGTAAGGTCCCCCATCTGTGTCTCCTCCTGGGAACTGAATCTAGAATCTTCTCCCCCCCTATATATACCTACTAGTGACATCACTGGTCACCATGCCTACAGAGGGAGGGATTATATTATATTTAGTCATCCTATACCAAGTTACAGGCTAGTGGTGTCACCCTTTGTAAACAACTAATGTTATCCAGTTAAGGCACTAGTAATCTCAACAGGGGGGCTTACATATTATATATATATATATATATATATATATATATATATATATATACAGCCTCATCTCCCCTCCTCCCTACAATTTGCACTAACATTTTCATGTATGCAGAATGGATGAGTTGGGTGGGGTGTGATCTGGCAACCTGAACATTATTGTAATATGTTCCCCCACTGCGTGATATATAAATTGAGCGCATGCATGCTGAACGGTAGAAATTATGACTCAAGCTACTGGTAGTCATCTGGGAATAGAGCTGGATGATACACCCTTACCAATACACTGCACATTGAGAACAATTTAACTTGCATTCCAAGAATCTTGCCTTCTAGCTTGCTAATGCATGTTCATTACATAAACTTAATGCCCATGTTCACATTTAATATGTTTAAATAACCCTATACATAGGGAATCTTTTAAGCCATTGTAGCCTGACATGACAGGTGTCAAGATGTCACTTGAGGCATCCTTCTCAGCTGCTGCTGCATTAGCTGCAGGGAGAATAAGGAATGTAAAGTTCACTGATGCGGCATTACAAATACTCATTAATGGGATGGTTGATAACCACAAGCTTTTAGGGGAACTGTTCTCACAAACAAGCACAGCAGAGAGTAACTGCATTTGAGGCACTATCCTAGCCAGGATAAATGCCCTTTGCCATAAGGTCAGAACTATTGATATGTTAAAGAAGCGTTGGCAGACAGTAAACTGAGGGTCAAGGAGAATGTTGCTGACTATGTAACCCAGAGACAACAGACAGGAGGGGGCCATCCACCACAGCTCACTCTTTTGAGCTTTGAGGAGCACTTGATGGAAGTAATCTCTCCCTCCCAAGTGTTAGGCTTTCCATCCACACTGGGCACTGTGGATCTTGAGAAGGAACAGCCTGGTAAGTTTAAAAAGACATCTTACAGAGTATATCAATTCAATGTGATATTCTACACTACCTTATCTATCACACATTACAGTATTATTAGTGCGTCACTCACACATTTGTGGGGAGTAGGTCTTACAATAAGTTAGATGCCACATGCTTACAAAAGAAAGAACTCATATTATTCAAGTATACTACAATTCTTACATATTAGAAGACTGAGGAAAGGCCAGTGTTGCTAACTTTCAGTAGGGATAATGTGCAATTTTGCATGATGATGATTACATGTGCTGCTGTTTTATGTACAAGTTGGATTGAAGATGAAATAAACTTTTTGGTATAAGTTAATACTCTTTTAGTTTTTTTTTTGAGTGTCTGTCCAGCATATTTCTTTTAGTTTTTTTTCTGCACCCAGCAGTGAGGGTGTGGGACCTGAGCACCAATGGACAATTTGGTTTTTAGAACTGGTGAGTGCATGTTCTGAATTATATTTTGTGTAGAGTATGACAATGCCATAATGTATTATCAACAGCAGTGGATTCACACATACCACCCAGGTTACCGTAATCTGATTTTGCAACTCACCAATAGTGACCGTAATTTCTGCAATGTGACACGACTATTGCGGTAACATACTACCCATATGTGCAACAGCCAAGCCCTACTGATTGGTGCAGTCAATAGGCTTACTTACTTAGGCAGTGCAGCAAGCACTGGGTCCACTCCGGCAGCATTTACTGTATCACTGCCAACATCTGTGGTATCTGCGGTGATATCCACTTCCACACCTTCTCATCCTCCTCCTAAACCCAGTTTACCTAGGGAAGAAGGGACCTTAGCTCCTTCAAGGTGTGGGAGATCCTGCTGAAGGGGGCATTATCAGTCTATCCCTTCCCCCTGCCCAAAATAGGAAGAGATCATTTTGGGAGGTATTTATTAACAGTTTGTGTTTCAAAATTATGTCCCTTTCACAGGGTTTAAACTGTGCTTGGTAATAAATGTTCAGTTACCCATGTATGTCTCTTTGCAATTATTATAAAAAATACTTGTATTGGACACACACACTTTAGTACACAATATACTACATAATATATCATGGTAAAATAAACATATCTCACATGAAGTTTACACAAATGTAAAATGTATACAGTTTATTTATTATATTACCTAAATTATACTGTCTCTCATGATGTTTCAGAATAATTGTTAATATATACAGTGGCTTGCAGATGTTTTCACCCCCTACCAATAATGTCACAAGTTGTTACATTACGAATAATTTATGCACATTTTTTAAATCTCACTATCTTTATATAAAGCTACAGAGGTGTAGTGGTTAAACTGAAAACTGTTATATGAGGAGAAGGTTAAATGTCAGCAAAGGAAAAAAAGAGTGAATATACTGGTTACATAAGTATTCAGCCCCTATGTCAGTACTTAGTAGCATCAGCATATTGCAGCAATTACTGCTACGGGTACTGTATGAGTGTTGTTGTACTGTATCTGTCTCTACTAGATTTGCACAGTAGGATGGTGACATTTATTCACGGGAAAATTGATAAAGTTCTAATAAATTTGTTGGGGATCGTCAATGGATTGCAATCTTCAACTCTTCCCATAAATGTTCGATGAGATTAAAGTCAGGACTTTGACTGGGCCCCTCAAGAACATTGTCTCTTCTTGTTCAACCACTGCAGTGTTGTTTTGGCTTCCTGGTTCGGGTCATTGTCCTGTTGAAATTTGAATTGCTCCCCAGTTTGAGAGCCTTCTCTGACTCAAACAGGCTTTCCTCAAGGATTCACCTGTACTTTGCACCATCCATTCTCCCTATAATCCTGACAAGCTTCCCAGTCCCTGCTGAAGAGAAGCATCCCCGTAACATGATGTTGTCACCATATTGCTTGACAGTTGGGATGGTGTTAACTGGGTGATGTTCAGTGTTGAGCTTGCGACAGACTCAACGCTTGGAATTTAGACCAAAAGGTAATTTTTTTGTGCCATCTGACCACAAAAGCTCTATATGCTTTTCTCAAACAAAAATTGACTGACCTATTTTCTCTTCCGCTTGAGCCTTTGAACATCTGATTATTTGATTACCCTCCAACTACCGTAGTTCTCTATTCAATAAAAGACAGAGAAGCCCATGCTACATCCAATGTGCCAAAAATAAACAGTGAAATACCTATATATTCTCTTGAAAAAGGATCATTTAGTTAAACCCTTTGGTCAAAGCATTATAAGACTGCATTTTTGAGCTTGCTGGGATTCTGTGTGTTTATTAACTTTTTCCAACTGGTCTCAGTTGTATGGGAGGTTAGCCACCCTCCCCCCCCAAGGTTTTAGCTCACCCCTCCCCACTTTCCAAGTAAGCAGGTATTTTTCATGTTACTGGGTTAGGACAGATCCAATGTGATCATTCTTCCTCTAATTATAGGGGTAAATAAGAATTTTAATCAGTTAGTGTTAAGACCTGGAAATTTGGTCATGCCTTTATGTGGGTTGCAGGCTTATAATGCTTTGAGCAAAGGGTTTAACTAAATAACCCCTTTTCAAGAGAATATATAGGTATTTCACTGTGTATTTTTGTCACATTTGATGTAGCTTTGGGCTTCTCTGTCTTTTGTTGTATACATTTGGCCACGCTCAGTAGCACTCCTTTTGACACTTATCTACATATATATACAGATGCCGCCACCCGTATTAGAACTCTTGCCTGGGAAATTGGGAAATTCTGGGGCAGTCTCACAGTAAATGCCTCAACATGCCTCAACATTTCTGTGAGATTTTTAATGGTCCATCGGATTAACACAGCAGGGGTCCCTGCAGTCACCCCGCCCCGCCTCCCCCCCCCCGCTGTGTTAATCCAATGGACCATTAAGAATTTCACAGAAATGTTGAGGCAATGTTGAGACATGTTGAGACATTTACTGTGAGATTGCCCCAGAATCTCCCAGGTAAATGTTCTAATACTGGTGGCTGCATCTGTATTATGTGGTATGTTTTGTGGGGGGTTGAGCGTGCTGGGCTTCTGTGTGTTTATAGTTATCTACTCCCCTCAAAGTAACTCTAAATCTGCTTATAATTTCTAAAAGCTGTCTTTTTAGTTTTTACAATACCTGCCACCTTTTTTGGAAACCATAATTGTTTTCTTCTCCATGTATTTTGACTACCCTGCCTGACACAAATGTCTGTTGCTTTTAGTATTGCATATTTTAGTTTTTCCCACTGCTCCTGCACTACAATAAAACCTCCACCCAGCCAAATAATCCCTTAAATAATTTTCCATATCTGAAAAGTCAGCCCTCCTAAAGTCTAAAATAGACGAAAAAAGGAAGGAAAAAACGGAGCACTAAATCCAAAATTGGTTGAACCAAAATAAGATACAAGGATGCGTTCCCATAATAAAAATAGCTTATTTAATGAATAAGAGCAAAAAACAACCACACCAACGCGTTTCGGACAAACAAAAGGACTTTTGTTTGTCCGAAACGCGTTGGTGTGGTTGTTTTTTGCTCTTATTCATTAAATAAGCTATTTTTATTATGGGAACGCATCCTTGTATCTTATTTTGGTTCAACCAATTTTGGATTTAGTGCTCCGTTTTTTCCTTCCTTTTTTCGTCTATTGTATCCATCCACAGACGGAGGCACAATTAACCCCTGGACTACTGGCTACATCTGGACTTGCTGTCAATCGTGGATCACCATCCCAATGTGAGTCTATTCCAGTTTGTCCATTATATTGGATTTCAGTTATAACAATTTGATGTTTACAATACTGGTCACCAGCAGGTGTTAACATTACTGTATCCTTACCTCAGTGCTACGTGGGATCACAGTTTACCAGTCTACATCTTTTGGAATCATTTGTTATCTTCACTTATTGGGTTAATTCCGTTTTTCAATATTCATTTTGTTTTTTTGCTGTTTTCCATTGAGCACCATACAACATATTTTTCTCCTAAAGTCTAAAACCTTATTTTTTATGTGGTATGACTCAGCCTCCATCTTTATAATAAACCACACTGATGATACTTGGATGAACTCAAGTTCTATCCCACAAGGACATCTGATACTCTCCCCCCATTGGTAAGTATTAAATCCAAGGCTACATTAATGCGACTTGGCACTCTCACCTATTGGTTGAGAGATGCTTTAGGAGATGTTTGCAGAGGTTTTAAAACAGGAGAAATATACAGTATTTTTAGGGGGAAATCAAATAGGCTTTTATTAGCCGACTGTTTTTTAACAATAAATAAAGCTTACATTTTAGCAAAAAGGGAGCAGCAAAAAAAACATACCTAGCTCCATTTGGAATGCTGAATAACACCAATCTTAGTCACTATCTGAGGGTTGGGTGGCTAAACCACTTTACAACCATAAAATACAACTTCAATGTGACGTAAGTTTTACCTTTAGGTCCCAGCTTTGTCCAGGCTGCAGTAGAAGAGAGGGAAACAGTCCAAGGGAAGAGTACTCTCCACAGTGACATAGAGGCCTGACTAGCTAGTGCAGCATAGTCCCTCTTTTGCAGTCCATGTGCACTCAGCTTCCTGGATCAGGGAGACCTTTGCAGAGAGTCTTGGTGGGTTTTTATACCGCTAAGAAGCCATCTGAGATTAATTATGCTAGCCTGCTTTGGAGTTAACCTCCTGAGTGCTGTCTCAAGCTCTGTAAACAGGTTTCCCCTATCTCACTATGACTAGGGGATCTACCCTGTTACAGATGCCCTTCACAAGGAGTCGAGGCTGTCCCTGTTCTGGCCGAACCGGCAAAAGACACACGTCAGTCCACATCTAGCAGATTGAAGTCTCCCATAATTACCTCTCCTTTAATTGATATCATAGTTATATCCTCTATTACCACCCTATCCAATTTGTCCTCTTCTCCTGGAAGTCTGTACACCACCCCAGTACGAATGACAACCTTCTCACCAGTTTCTATGTTTACCAAAAATGACTCAGTGTTTTCTCCAGAACCTTGTTCAGAAGTAGCCTTTATGCTGTTTTTAATATAAAGGGCAACTTCTCTTCGTTCCTACCCTGTCCTTTCTAAATACAGTGTAACCTAGTATAGCGATGTCCCAGTCCTGATTTTTATTGTGCCATGTCTCAGTAATGGCCACAATATCCAAGTCGTCCCTTGTCATTATTGCAATTATTTTTTGTATTTTTGTTCCCAAACTATGAGCATCTGTACACATTGTCCGGTGGTTTTAGTTGCTGCTTTTCCTAATCCTTCATGCTTCCACTGTACACTCTATTTTGCCTGTGTTGATCTTTTTCCTATTCAAGCTGTCATCTGTTCCCCTGGATAAGTTTCCTGCTATTATATCCAACCCAATCAATGGGTGGTTGGGGGGGGGGGGAAGGGGGGCAGTTGGATTAATTCTGATTCATTTCACTGCCCCCTTGCTACTGTAGTTTCAATATTTGCTATGAAGCATCTGAGCTGCTCACTAAGTATTCTGGTTCCACTTCAAGATGGATGCAGGCCATCTCTTTTATATGTCAAAATGGTGAGTCAAGGATTGTGCGGCCAAAAAAAACCAACAGAGGACCATAAACATTCAACAAAGTATATCCCACACACCTTTTTATTTCTCCCCATTCTCCCCCTTGACTCAGGCAAGAAAACACATGACATTCTATGGTAGTAGAGCAAGAAATATCAATTACATCTAGTAATATAATGAAATAAGTTTTATTATGTACTAAGAAAAACAGCCAAAAACAACACTTTGGCTATCATAAGTGTCCCAAGCCCCCAGGATGCCACTGCATGTTTGTATCACCTGCCTCGAACACTGGGCATCTTCTGCACAAAAGCATAGAGCTAACATCTTAGTCAGCTGAGTAATTCCTATGGAGAGCAATGCAGCATCCACCAGGGTCCAGGGTGCGGCATCACCCACCGAATAAGCTTACATTGGGAACACAACAGCCAGCATGGATCACCAATGCTGATGTGCTGAGGAGATAATAGAACTTTGAAGGTCAATACTTGAGCTGAGAAAAAGCAACACAAATCTGACTACCCAAATATGTAGCCTGATTTGGGATGCTGTACTATACATGATGTATTTATATTTATTTATCCAATGTTTTACCAGGATATCATACATTGAGAGTTACAGTACCTCTCATTTTCCAGTATGTCCTGGGCACAGAGTTATGAAGACAATACATGGTTTCATTAAATGAACAGACGTTAGACATTCAATTTACAGACATTTCATGGATGGTTAGAGATAATATATCATAAGCTTATGTAACAGTTACAGACAAGATTAAAATGAGACAGCTAAACGCTTTAAATTTCTTAAACCAGCAATCAAGATAATACCAGCATTCCTATGATGTACTGTAGTGGTGTGGGGTAGGTGCAATAGGGGAAGGTGCAAATGAGAAGAAAGGCTGATAATTGCTGCTTCTAAGGCACGTTCTATAGTGTCGGGCGCGTGCTACGCCGTGCGCACGTGCGGAATTTCTATACAAGGGCCGCGCGCGCACGGCAGGGAGAGGGGAGCAGACAGACAGCAGCGAAGATGGGGAAAATCATCTTTTCGCGCCGCTGCCTGCGCTCAAATGTATGTGTGTGTGTGTATGTATGTACAGTATGCATGGATATGTGTTTGTATGGATGTGTGTGTGTGTGTGTGTGTGTGTGTGTGTGTGTGTGTGTGTGTGTGTGTGTGTGTGTGTGTGTGTGTGTGTGTGTGTGTGTGTGTGTGTGTGTGTGTGTGTGTGTGTGTGTGTGTGTGTGTGTGTATATTTATTAAAGTTTTTTTTTTTTTAAATCTTATCTAGGACTTCCTTTCACTCACACAACCCATGCACACACATATACACAAGTAAATGTGATAACGTGATTGGTGAAAAAAACTGGCGCTAATTAAGTGCTAGTGATCACTTAAATTACAGTGAATATATATAGCTCATAAATAGTGATATCAAAGAAAATCGTGACTCAAATAGTGCAAAGGTGAAAGTATAATATAAGTTGCAACCCCCTGCTCAGACCCTCTGGAAGGGACTGTCTTGACTGGTCCCAGAAGATCAAACGATATTTTCTCAACCCAGGGGGAGCATGTGGGAGAAAACACAACAAGAAAACACACTAAGTGCAGACTGGAATGTACAGGTGTGAGATGATTGTGATGCTTGGCCTCTAAGTGCTGCCTACTCACAGGATGTAGGTAGGATATGTATAGTGGCGTGATCAGTAGAATCTGGTGGGTCCCTCTGAGTAAACACAGGAGGTGGCTGGAACTGGGGTATCATTAGCAGGTGTACATGGAAAGATAAAAACAGACCTCCATGGTGCAGATCAATGGTATACAAAAAACTTTATGAAAGGATATAAAATGTGCACTCACAATATTTAAAAGCAAAATAAGCGTTTTTCACTATATAAGTGATGGGAGGGTAGGGATGGTTGCCTCAGCTCACCGCACCGCCGATATCCTGGATAGTTCTCCTCCGCAGGCTCCCTGCTACACCCAGGCAGTGTGGGGATCTCCAGCTGCGGTCTCTCCGGTGCGTCGCGTCACTTCCGGTCTGCACGATCAGCTCCGTCGCGTCACTTCCGGTTCGGCGGTTGATTGGCAGTTCGCGGGCACCAATCCTCTCACCTCCTGGGCGGGTCCACTCTACGCGTTTCGCCAATGGAATGGCTGGCTTCGTCAGGAGTATGGACCCCCCCCTTCCAGTGTTGCTTTATATACCCTATACAATTGCTAGTTTAATTAACCTCTGCAGTACTGGTATAAAGTCTATAGACATGGTTAGATGTATTCACAAATTCATGCTAAAAAACGGGGTCAGAGTGGGGAGATTTGAAATACCTCTCCAGTCAATTGATAATCCTTTTGATTAATTAATAAGTGAATTTAGGCTGTAGGTAGTGGGGGGAGAAAAACGAATAAACAAAAAGTGGCAAAAATGTATGGGCTAAAAAATAAGCTTAATAAAAGATCTATAAAGAATCTATAAAAATACTATAAAAATACAATTCATTATAATAAAGTTCAGTAAAGTAGGTAAATTGAGTAATGAGGATGTGAATACATCCCTAAAACCATGCTCCAGCATGGTTCTTAGTTAAAGGGACAGTGCAGTAGCAGCATGTACATCACTAAAATTCATGTTAGGTACTATTAGTTTTTATATAATATTTCCAAAAAGACTTTAATCTATTCTGAACTAGACCTTATGGACAGACTCCTCTTACATGACACTCAAAAAGGAATATATAATATACTAACAAAGTCTAAACCTATAAACGACGCATATGGAAACGGAGGTTCCTGATTAACCTATGGAGGGCGGAGATGAATAGAGAGGAAAGGAATCCATATTAGAATACATGTGACAATCACAAATGCTATAATAACGTATACGATTATGGCAGTGTAAACAATGACAATATAAGGAAAGAGACAGTCCTTAAAAACATATAAAAAATATATATAAAAAACATATAAAACCACTAAAATTAATGCAAGGATTTTATTTTAGAGAGGCTTTTTATTTCAGGAAGGGGGCCACATCTATCTCCATGTTTAATCCTCTGGGATGGAGTGATCTCAATTTGTGTATCCAAAAGGACTCTCTTTTGATAAGCTCTGTATTCCTATCTCCTCCACGCCAGTGTTGTTTAACGAATTCTATTGGCATGTACGTTAGTCCCTTGGGATCCCCCTGATGTTTTTCTGAGAAATGATTAGGAACACTATGAGTGACTAACTGCCTGTTAATGCTGCTAAGGTGTTCTAGTACCCTTGTTCTGACTGGTCTTTCTGTTTTCCCCACGTACTGCAACCCGCATGGGCACTCCAGGACATAGACTACGTGGTCTGTCCTGCATGTCAAACATGATTCTATCTGGAGAACTTCTTTTGTCACATCCTGTGTTTACTCAGAGGGACCCACCAGATTCTACTGATCACGCCACTATACATATCCTACCTACATCCTGTGAGTAGGCAGCACTTAGAGGCCAAGCATCACAATCATCTCACACCTGTACATTCCAGTCTGCACTTAGTGTGTTTTCTTGTTGTGTTTTCTCCCACATGCTCCCCCTGGGTTGAGAAAATACACACATATACACACACATACACACATATATACATTACATTACCTGAAGCACTATATACAGGAAAGCATGCGGCACGTGCACGCGCGTTCGCATAGGTACGCACGGCCGCATGCTGTATATAACAGCCCTAATAGAGAGGAAGAGGCAGAGTATCAGTATCCCCAGATTACATGCACTCAGTAACCCACATGGATAGTTGAGATAGTAACTAGCAGTAGTGTAAGCTATAATGGGGTGATGAGCTTGATTGGTAGTAGCCTAAATTGCCGCAATTTAATCACTGATTAAAAAGCAGGGTGCTGTTTAATGGCCTACATATCTGTGTTTGTGTCCTTGATTCAATAAATTTTGCCCTTTACTTTGGGAACGTTTTCTCTTCAAAATCATTTTTTCCAATGGAGATATAATGCTCTGCCCTTTTCTTCAATTTTCACATCGTAAAGGGGGACGGCAGAGGTACGGAGAAGCTCCTGATTGGCTGCAAGCAGAGACTGTCGCCGAAAAAAATCAAATATCAGTGACTGCCAGATTTGGTTTGTCGCCGTCGCGTGCACTATAAGCACCGACGAGGGCGACAATGCATTTGTTTTGCCACGACGGTCGCGTCGCGGACACTATAAGCATAGCCTTAAAAGCAGCAATTATCAGCCTTTTTTCTTTAAATACTTATACTGGTGGTGGCGGTTTCGATGCTGTGTGTGATGTACTAATGATGGTACCATATACAGGTTCAAAGGAGCTGAGCGGCTGTACCAGCACATTCACTGCAACTTTGGGTGTACCCAGAACACAAAACATCCCAAGACGTGACAAGTTAGCAGGGACCAACGTCTTGTTGCTGGGTGAACCTCTTTGGCTGATATTCCCTTGGCAGTACTTGTGTCAAGTAACAAACTACTGTATCTACAGCATCAAAGCCAAGGTGAGGCCTACTATTTGCCAGCTCTTGTTTCAAGAACACATCCTCTATAAGCTATAGAAAATGGTGACCCCTAATGAGACATTTGATGGCTAAATGGGAACGATTATTATTGATGAATCTGCAAAAAGGAAATTATTTCCCTCACACAGGCCCGGTACAGACTAACACAGCCAGACTCTTAAAAAGTTAAAGACATTTTAAATACACTACTCTATATGCAATGATCAGTTGACAAGAAGACATATTTTAAAAGACTGATTGTTTAAAGTTGAATTTCGTTATGCTTGTTAAAAATTTGTTCTCTTTCTCTGGGTGCAGGGTTAATGTATGTGTCTAAAAAGTTATTTATTTAATTGTTTCTATTTATTAAACATCATTGTTACTTTATCAAATAAACTGTGAAATGCTTCCTTTTATTGATCTTTATTACAGTTATTGAGTTTTGTACAAGGAAATATTATTGAAGAAGTAATAAATTAAACTTAATAGTTCAGCCATGCATCTGCTAAGGTGGGTTTTAAGCAAAATATTGGGTAACATTTCTCAACACAACTTCACCTCCCCTCCACCATACAAATAAACGGTATTATACTAAAAATGACTATAAAATGAAGGGAAATATTTAGAACAAAAAAAAGAAGGTTTGGTTGGTTTTAAACAAAACATCAATGCAATCAACTTAAAACTAAGTTAAAAATAATCAACCAGAAAACAGAACTTCAAAGTTAATATCATTAAAGATTGGTTATATCTGTGCATGGGAATATTATGGGGTTAAACATTATTAGGTTAATACAGGGATGCGCAAAGGGGGAGGGATATTTTCTGGGGTGGGAGCGTGGTTGTTACAGAGGCCCTGCGCATACCCGAAAGCATTTAAAATAAATGCCGGAATCGCGTGAGACCTCTGTAACTTTTATTTACATTCCAGCGACGCCTCTCCATGGCAACCCGGCGTCAAACGACTTCGGGGAGTCACGGATGCAACGTTGCCATGGCAACGTGGTGTCACATGACCCTGTGATTTCATTTGATGCCAGGGCCATGGAGGGAGGGGGGCGCGAGCCGGAAGGGAGTGGAGACAGGGGGGCGTATGTCAAAACTTTGCGCACCGCTGGTGATAATACTAATTATGTGGAGTCCAGATCCTAGGTCGTGTTATTATTTTGGAGTTTCGCATCAAAATCCTCAATCATGATTGATTACATTGGTTTTAGAACCTCTGAATCTCTCTCTCTGTCTTTCTTACTCTCTGCCTCACTCAACCTCCCTCACCGTGTCAGCTCAAAGTAAATGAAGTCCTGTCTGTGCCCTACGCCTACTTGCTGCAATTACTTTTCTTACAATGATTGAGGAAGCAGTCAGTCAATATGATTGCCAAAGGACTGTTGGAGATGGTGTGCAATGCATTGACACTTTGAGAGGACAAGGATACTCTTCCCAGATAGGGGACTGCAACAGTGCCTGATGCAACAATGTCACGATGTTCATCACATTCCTCAGCTCACCATTCAAATAAATATTCCTCTCATCACTTCATCACTGACTGCAGTAGTAGATGCTTCACTTGACTTTGTCTCATGCAGTCATCATTATCCATCATCACACTACTTGCTATTTGCTGCTACAGTAGCGCAACTAAAACTTGGCATACAATGAACTTGTTACTATAAGTGCCTAAAGTGATGATCTATGTGTTCAACACGGGGGCTTCTCCTCATCGTCTTCATCATGATGAGACATCATTTTAAAAATACTATTGAGAGGCTGCGAGTGAGATTTTGGACACTGTAACCCATGCACTTTAATGTTATTGTACCTCTTCTGTGGTTTTGTAGGGATTACTCCCTTGTTGTTTATATTGCTCTGTTTTTTGTTTATAAGACAAAAAATATTGTAATAAAATATTTAAAATTGTCCAGTGAGAACAATTTTTTCTTTTAATATATGACAGCGTACTGTTAACCAAATATATTTTTGTACACTACAGTGATTTGTTTTGAATGTCAATAAGCATTAAAATAGCACCCTTTGTCACTTATCACCAATAATATATATTAACAATTGCTGAAATGTTTCAATATGATATATATATATATATATATATATATATATATATATATATATATATATATATATATATAGTCGTGAGTGGAGTACCTCAGGGATCGGTACTGGGACCCCTGCTTTTTAACTTGTTTATTAATTACCTTGAGGTTGGCATCGAGAGCAAAGTCTCCATCTTTGCTGATGATACTAAATTGTGTAAGGTAGTAGAATCAGAGCAGGATGTAATTTCTCTTCAGAAGGACTTGGAGAGACTTGAAACTTTAGCAGGTAAATGGCAGGTGAGGTTTAATAAAGATAATTGTAAGGTTATGCATTTGGAAAGCAAGAATAAACAGGCGACTTACAAATTAAAAAGGGATAAATTGGGGGAATCCTTGATGGAGAAGGATTTAGGAGTGCTTGCAGACAGCAAGCTTAGCAATAGTGCCCAAAGTCATGCAGTAGCTGCAAAGGCAAACAAGATCTTATATTGCATAAAACAGGCAATGGATGGAAGGGAATTAAACATAATTATGCCCCTTTACAAAACATTAGTAAGACCACACCTTGAATATGGAGTACAATTTTGGGCACCACTCCTTAGAAAAGACATTATGGAACTAGAGAGAGTGCAGAGAAGAGCCACCAAATTAATAAAGGTGGTGGACAATCTAACTTATGAGGACAGGCTAGCTAAATTCGATTAATTTACATTAGAAAAGAGGTGTCTGAGGGGATATGATAACTATATACAAATATATTCGGGGACATTACAGGGAGCTTTCAAAAGAGCTATTCATCCCAAGGGCAGTACAAAGGACTCTGGGGCATCCCTTAAGGTTGGAGGAAAGGAGATTTCACCAGCAACAAAGGAAAGGGTTCTTTACAGTAAGGGCAGTTAAAATGTGGAATTTATTACCCATGGAGACTGTGATGGCAGATACAATAGATTTGTTCAAAAAAAGGTTGGGCATCTTTTTAGAAAGGAAAGGTATACAGGGATATACTAAATAAGTAAACATGGGAAGGATGTTGATCCAGGGAGTAATCCGATTGCCAATTGTTGGAGTCAGGAAGGAATTTATTTTTCTCCTTATGAGATATCATTGGAGGATATGACACTGGTTTTTTTCCGATTGCCTTCCTCTGGATCAATAAGTAAGTATAGATATACAGTAGGATAAAGTATCTGTTGTCTAAATTTAGCATAGGTTGAACTTGATGGACGTATGTCATTTTTCAACCTCATCGACTATGTAAATATATATATATATATATACAGTGGTCGACAAATCACCCAACAATCTACTTGCCGAACCAAAAAAATCTACTCACCACCTAGCCCCGCCCCTAGCCCCGCCCCCGCTTTAAAAAAAAATGAATAAATTCCTAGTAAGAACAACATTCGTTTTTGACATTAGTTTATTTATTGTATTACATTATACTACAATTAGTCCTTGTTACGTGTGTGTGCGTGCGTGTAAATGTTAGATTTAGAAACAAAAGCCAGATGTGAATGACTAGTTTCCTGCACCCTTTAACCAGTGTCTGGATGCCCCCACTTAACAATAACTAAAGCAGCAATCCCATCTGGGATCTTACCTGATCCGCAGTCCCTCAATGTCCAGGTACCCTCATTCCCGCAATGTTATATGGTGGAGGGGAGGTATTCCCTACCTGTCTACTGGGTTAGGGGGGATTCCGATGTCTCCCATGTGAAGCTTGAGTCAGATCTGGAAGAAAGCAGTATAGGTTATTTCGGTGTAGGTATAGGGCAGTTAAGATATATAGGGTAAATAAGAGATCCAGTGTGTGTGAGTGTGAGTATGAGTGAGAGAGAGAGAGGAAGTGGGTGAGAGAGAGAGACAGAGAGAGAGACAGACAGAGAGAGACAGAGAGAGACAGAGAGAGAGAGAGACAGAAAGAGAGACAGAGAGAGAGAGAGAGAGAGACAGAGAGAGAGACAGAGAGACAGAGAGAGACAGAGAGAGAGAGAGACAGACAGAGAGAGACAGACAGAGAGAGACAGAGAGAGAGACAGACAGAGAGAGAGAGACAGAGAGAGAGACAGAGAGAGAGACAGAGAGAGAGACAGAGAGAGAGAGAGAGAGAGAGAGAGAGAGAGAGAGAGAGAGAGACAGAGAGAGAGAGAGAGAGAGAGAGACAGAGAGAGAGAGACACACACATAGAGAGAGCAGCACACACACACAGAGAGAGAGACACAGATACAGAGAGAGAGACACACACAGAGAGAGAGAGAGAGAGAGAGACAGAGACAGAGACAGAGAGAAAGACACAGAGAGGGAGAGAGGGACACAGAGAAAGAGAGACACAGAGAAAGAGAGACACAGAGAAAGAGACACAGAGAAAGAGAGAGAACGAGAGAGACAGAGAGAGAGAGAGAACACACAGAGAGAGAATGAGAGACAAAGACAGAGAGAGCGACAGAGAGAGGAAAAGGACGACAGAGAGAGGGAGAGGGCGACAGAGAGAGGGAGAGGGTGACAGAGAGAGGAGAGGGCGACAGGGAGAGGGCGACAGAGAGAGGTAGAGGGCGACAAAGAGAAAGAGAGGGCGACAGGGAAAGGGTGAGGGAGACAGGGAAAGGGTGAGGGCAACAGGGAAAGGGTGAGGGCGACAGGGAAAGGGTGAGGGTGACAGGGTGAGAGCGACAGGGAAAGGGTGAGGGTGACAGGGATAGGGTGAAGGCAACAAGGAGAGGGTGAGGGCGACAGGGAGAGGGTGAGGGCGAAAGGGAGAGGGTGACACAAGGAGAGGGTGACACAGGGAGAGGGTGACACAGGGAGAGGGTGACACAGGGAGAGGGTGAGGGCAACAGAAAGGGTGAGGTGACACAGGGAGAGGGTGAGGGTGACACAGGGAGAGGGTGAGGGTGACACAGGGAGAGGGTGACACAGGGAGAGGGTGAGGTTGACACAGGGAGTGGGTGACAGGGAGAGTGTGAGGGCGACGGAAAGGGTGAGGGCGACGGAAAGGGTGAGGGCGACGGAAAGGGTGAGGGCGACGGAAAGGGTGAGGGCGACGGAAAGGGTGATGGTGACACAGGGAGAGGGTGACACGGGAGAGGGTGACACAGGGAGAGGGTGACACAGGGAGAGGGTGACACAGGGAGAGGGTGGCACAGGGAGAGGGTGAGGTTGACACAGGGAGAGGGTGACAGGGAGAGGGTGAGGGCGACGGAAAGGGTGAGGGTGACACAGGGAGAGGGTGAGGGTGACACAGGGAGAGGTTGACACAGGGAGAGGGTGATACAGGGAGAGGGTGACACAGGGAGAGGATGAGGTTGACACAGGGGAGGGTGACAGGGAGAGGGTGAGGGTGACAGGGAGAGGGTGAGGGCGACACAGGGAGAGGGTGAGGGCGACACAGGGAGGTGGCTACACACTCACAGACATACACACTCACTCACAGACATACACACTCACAGACACACACACACTCACTCACAGACACACACACACTCACACACACACACTCACAGACACACACACACTCACACACACACACACTCACACTCACTCACTCACTCAGTCAGTTACACACACACACACACACACACAGTCACTCAGTCACTCAGTCAGTCACACACACACACACAGTCACTGTCTCACACACTCAACTACTGTCACTCACACACAAACACACACTCACACCACTTACCAGCAAGGCAGGGGGTCGCACATGGCAGCAGTGGGGCCTCCGCATGGCAGTGGGCCCTCCACACGGCAGGAGGGCCTCTGCAAGGCAGGGGGGGTCGCACATGGCAGCGGGGCCCTCTGCACGGCAGCAGGACCCTCCGCACGGCAGGAGGGCCTCTGCAAGGCAGGACACCGCTGCAGCACCCCCCCCCCAGAGGCGGATGCCGCCACAACACCCTCCCCCCCCCCGAAGTGGATGCCGCCGCAGCACCGCAGCAACCCCCCCCCCCCGAAGTGGATGCCGCCGCAGCAAAAGCGGACGCCGCACCCCCTTCAGAGGCGGACACTGCCACTGCCTACCTCCCACCCTGGACAGCAAGTGGGGACCCCCCTCAGCCTACCTCCCACCCTGGGCAGCAAGCGGGGCCCCCCCCAGCCTACCTCCTGCCCCGGGCAGCAAGCGGGGATTGGGGGCATGGAGGGGGGAGATCGGGGGCAGGAGGGGGAGGAGATCAGGGGCAGGAGGGGGAGGATATCGGGGGAAGAGGCTTACCCAGAGCTGCCTGCCGGCCCTCTTCCCTGCGTCAACCCAATCAGGGAGGGGTATTATTTATTTATTAAAAAAAAAATTGGCGCAAGCAGGGGAATTCATAGAGCCGCAGCATGGCTCGCCAGCAGCCTAAATCCACTCGCCACGGGCGTGTGGTTATGCCTATTTGTCGAACACTATATATATATATATATATATATATATATATATATATATATATATATATATTAAAAAAGAAGAAGAAAAAGCGCCTGATCCTAGTATAATATTGTTGATAAAAATGTAATGGTCTTGAACATACACAATTTAAAACTCACAAACATCCAAAGTTTTAGTGCATGTTATGAGAATACTCATGCCCCAACATGAACCAGGAAGCTGCTCCGTTTGTCCTCATCTGCTCAAATGGTCACAAGGTCAACTCCTCACGGGTCTTCACGAGTCCTCCCAATAGGTGTTGTTTCCGAGAGAGTCCTCCAACAACCCAAAGCAGGCACGCAGCATTCCAGTCATTGGAACTCCCAATCAGCGTGCCGGTCAGGCGAACTCCCAATTCTCAGGGTAGAATATACACTCCTCCTGCGTAGTGATTCTGACTTGTAAATCACACGGCTTCTCAGCAGCACAGCCCTACGCGTTTCCTCAGTCAAGCTTAATTCATCAGGGGATGGATTCTGGTTGTGTATACACATACTAAATAGTCCCAGAAACCAATCAGGAGAGACTAATCAAATCTCCACCTGAGTATATGTTGCTTTGTTTAGCATACTTAATCTCCCTAGATTACAGAAAATTTATACAATAAATTAAAATATCTTAAATGAACACACTAATCATTCTTTGCATAATTATACACAAGTTTAATACAATACAAACATCATATGATGTAAATGGAGGGAGAAAAAACTCTATATTATTAGGCTTATATAGAGGCCAGCAGAGCTATGATTTTCAGTTGTGATTTAATTTAGTTTGATTTAACACGTAATAGCATAGAGGGGTTAGTTAAATATAGCTACCAATAAACCACATATAATATGTAAAAGAGTGGTGGTTAACTCTTGATTGAAAAACCCGTCCCAAGGGGGTTAACCAGACTTACTTGAATTAGTCAATCTAATATTATATTATACATGTACAGTATAGCGATACATTGAAATAAATCCTAAATGACCCCGACCCAACTTTTAAATCACTGTTGATATTAATTGGACAAATTCCAACTTTTTGGTATATCGCCATCTATATGAGAAAATAGAAAATAGATTGAAGAGTAAAGATACTTTAAACCATAGTCAATAAATATTGTTTTATATATTGTTATTATTTTCTCTACAACATTTGATAAAAGTTTTAAAGTAATTTAAGTTTTTATAAAACTTCATCATCTGTTTGTTTTTAATTTTCAAAATTGTGGTTTTCAAAATCTCCTTCCTTTATATTTCGAAAACCCCAATTTTACATTTCAAATATAATATTTATTTATCACCAAGAGAACAGACCAGGACCAACGCCCATCAATTACTGTATGCATGTCTAATATATAAATATGGCTTGACAAATGCACTCGCCCGCACGCCACGGGTGTGTATTTTGTTCGCAGGCCTACGGATATAGGATAAAGTATCTGTCATCTAAATTTGGCATAGGATAAACTTGATGAATGCATGTCTTTTCCCCACCTCCTCTACTATGTAACTATGAGACAAGGACTAAATTTAGTAAAGTGTAAATGTAATACAGTTAGTCCTCGCTATCCAACGTTTTACTTTACAACGAATGGCATATCGAACGCTTTACAATGCAACCCTATGGGCCATTTTTTCGATGCCAGAATGCGTTATCCAACGCTCACCGCCACTGATTAACATGGGACTCACTTTAC
This sequence comes from Ascaphus truei, assembly GCF_040206685.1. Lineage (NCBI taxonomy): Eukaryota > Metazoa > Chordata > Amphibia > Anura > Ascaphidae > Ascaphus > Ascaphus truei. Next base: position 129,511,441 of record NC_134484.1, on the reverse strand, counting down.
AACAGTTTCACTATCCAACGCTACTTCCAGAATGGATTCCGTTGGATAACCGAGGACTGCCTGTACAATAAATAAACTATTTTATCTCAAAAACAAATGTTATTAGTTCTTATTAGGAATGTATTCAATATTTTTAAGTGGGGGTGGGGCTAGGGGCGGGGCTAGGTGGTGAGTAGCTTTTTTTGGTTTGGCGAGTAGATTTTTGGGTAATTTGTCAAGCCCTGTGTATGTATATATATATATATATATATATATATACATATATATATATACATATATACTGTATATATATATATATATATCAAAACAAAACAAAAAATCAAAGTAGCGCCTCTATTGTAACCTAACAACTGTGATTATGTCTACCTAACTGTGAAATACAACCAATGGGGTGGCAAAGATGGGTATATAAATTTAAAAAACCTATGTTAACTTAAGATATTACATTTAAAAATAAAAAGCAATGTACTAATACTTTAATAATAAAAAATGTGTAAAAATAGAGTAAATAAAAACCAATGGATAAAATCTGTAAAAAACCTTAAAAAACACAGAGTCCTGTTCCAAATAAACGCATCCAGGTAATAGGCAGCCCGTTTAGAAGGGATCACTACTCCTTGTTGATACCTATGAAAAAGAAAAGAAAAAAACAGGCGCACACCTAGTGCATTAAAGTATAACAATTCGGTTTATAGAACAATAAAAACAGTCAAATGCCCACTCACAAGTGTACACGGTATATAAGCAGGTATGAGATAGGCTCTCATAAGCCAATACTGCCGTCCGACTCAGCAATGGTGTCCTTCTCCTGTGTGCTCTCCTGCAACCGGAAGTGACGTCCACCCGGTCAGGTGCCCCGCACAGGAAATCCCTCCGGGAACCAGTACCTTCAGCTGCCTGCTTCTGGTCACTGCACCACCGGGGGAAAGAGGCATCCAAACTTCTGCTTTGCCTCTCACAGCCTGCAATAGTTCTCAACCCGCAGTAATGGTCTCCGTGGGGAAATGACTCCTCTGTCTTAGCCACGCCCTATGCGTTTCGTCATCTATGATGACTTCATCAGGGGATCTGATGAAGTCATCATAGATGACGAAACGCATAGGGCGTGGCTAAGACAGAGGAGTCATTTTCCCACGGAGACCATTACTGCGGGTTGAGAACTATTGCAGGCTGTGAGAGGCAAAGCAGAATTTGGATCCCTCTTTCCCCCGGTGGTGCAGTGACCAGAAGCAGGCAGCTGGAGGTACTGGTTCCCGGAGGGATTTCCTGTGCGGGGCACCCGACCGGGTGGACGTCACTTCTGGTTGCAGGAGACCACGCGGAGAGCACACAGGAGAAGGACACCATTGCTGAGTCGGACGGCAGTATTGGCTTATGAGAGCCTATCTCATACCTGCTTATATACCGTGTACACTTGTGAGTGGGCATTTGACTGTTTTTATTGTTCTATAAACCGAATTGTTATACTTTAATGCACTAGGTGTGCGCCTGGTTTTTTCTTTTCTTTTTCATATATATATATATATATATATATATATATATATATATATATATATATATATATATATATATATATATATATATATATATATATATACAGTGTTCGACAAACCTATACATCTGCACGCCCCGGGCGAGTGGTTTTAACGTCGTTGCGAGCTCCTATTGGCCCTAGCAGCACATGTGTTTTTTTTTTTAATTTTCCCTGCTCACGCTGAAAAAAAAAAAAAAAACTCCCCCTACCTGATTGCTGATTGGCGCATGCTCCCAGGCTTTGTGGGCGCGCGGCCAGGCTCTATATGAGCCCGCCCCTAACGAGCGGCCATTCTTTTTGCCCGGAGACCTGTTGGAGAGTAAGTACTCTCTGTGCCTCCATCCCGCTGCCTCCTGTGCGCGCTCCCCCTGGTCCCCACATGCCTCCTGAAATCACCCCAGCAGCCCCTCTGCTCTTTCCCGCTGCCTCCTGCAAGCCCACCCTCGCGATCCCCCTGGTCCCCACATGGCTAGCGTACTCACCCCGCTGCCCCTCTGCTCCTTCCTGCTGCCACATGTACGCCCTCCCTCAGGCGTGTTGGCACTCCCCTTCCCCTCCTCCTGCCCCTCGATCCCCCTGATTGCTGCCCGGGGCGGGAAGTCCCCACGGCTGATGCACAGGAATGGAGGAGCCAGGGACAGAGGAGAAGCTGCAGCAGGAAGAGGAAGCCAACCTCACCCTCCCCCCTAGTCTCACTCCGGTGCCTGCTGGAGAGGAAAAGGAAGCTCCCCCCCCCCTCAGCTGCAGGGAAAGAGAGAAGCCAGCCGGTGAGAGAGGTGAGAGAGACCTTGGCTGCAGGGATCCCCTCCCTCACCGCTCCACCCAGGAGCCATAGCCCCCCACAGCCTTCTGAGACCCACCTCCCTGGCTGCCCACATACCACCACCGCCAGGGTGCCAGGTACCGTTCACCCCCTTCCTCTCATGGCTGCACAGAGCCTCCCTGCAGCAGCACCCTTTCCCCTCCACTCCTCTGCTGCAGTTCCCCTGCACTTTACGCCTCTCATGCGTGTGTATATGAGAGAGAAAGAGAGAGAGAGAGAGAGAGAGACAGAGAGAGAGAGAGAGAGGAGAGAGAGAGAGAGAGAGAGAGAGAGAGAGAGAGAGAGAGAGAGAGAGAGAGAGAGTGTGTGTGTATGGGAGAGGTGTGTGTATATGAGAGAGAAAGTGTGTAAGTGTAGTGGAGAGAAAATGAGTGTGAGTGTGTGCAGGACACAAGAAGTACCCCCCCAATCAGTCACCCCCCCACCCCCCACCCAGTCACCCCCCCCCTTTACCCCCCCACCCAGTCACCTACCCAACCCCCCCCCCCCACCCAGTCACCCAGTAAGTCACCCCACACCCCCCAGTCAGTCACCCCACCCCCCACCCAATCAGTCACCCCACCCACACCCAGTCACCCCACCCCCACCCAGTCACCCAGTCAGTCACCCCACCCCTACCCAGTAAGTCACCCCACCCCCCCCCACCCAGTCAGTCACCCCACCACCCACCCAGTCAGTCACCCCACCCCCCACCCAGTCATCCCCCCACCAGTATCTGTCTCCCTCTCTCTCACTCTGTCTCCCTCTGTCTCCCTCTGTCTCCCTCCCTCTCTCCCTCCCTCTCTCCCTCCCTCGCTCTCTCTCGCTCTGGATATCTTATTTACCCTATATATCTTAACTGCCCTATACCTACACCGAAATAACCTATACTGCTTTCTTCCAGATCTGACTCAAGCTTCACATGGGAGACATCGAAATCCCCCCTAACTCAGAAGACAGGTAGGGAACACCTCCCCTCCAACATATATCATTGCGGGAATGAGGTACCTGGACATTGAGGGACTGCGGATCAGGTAAGATCCCAGGCGGGATTGCTGCTTTAGTTATTGTTAAGTGGGGGCATCCAGACACTGGTTAAAGAGTGCAGGAAACTAGTCATTCACATCTGGCTTTTGTTTCTAAATCCGACATTTACACGCACGCACGTACGTACGTAACAAGGACTAATTGTAGTATAATGTAATACAATAAATAAAATTATGTCAAAAACGAATGTTATTCAATTTTTTTTAAAGCGGGCCTGGGGGCGGGACTAGGGGCGGGGCTGGAGGTGGGACTAGGGCAGGGGGCGGGACTAGGTGGTGAGTAGATTTTTACGTTTACGTAGGTTACGTTACTGTGTCCACCAGCTGGTGTGGGAGGAGGGCTGAGCAACGTTAGGAGTTTGGAGAGTGGAGAGCACTGGCTCTATCTACATCGGAGATTATAAATGGGATTTGCAGCTTGTGCGGCTGCACATGGCTTTTAAACAGCCATTTCTATCTGCCGCAACATATCCCTTTGGAGGAAATTGGCTGTCATGTGAGGGGGTTTTGAGGAGACAGGATGGCATCTCTAGTGCTAGCCCGGATCAGCGTTACCATCTTTATTGTACAATTGCCGGCACAGCTGACGGAGGGACGCGGAGACCTCGTGGGGTTCATCACAGATACACTTACCTGGTGAGATCGTTCCCATACCCCCCTCTGCTTTCATCCTGTGGATCCATCAATAAGTTGCAATTTGTAGCCTCTATTGCTACTAAGCACTCCACACTGCTATTTATCTCCACCTATCCATTCCTATTGCTGCTACGTTTACAATCAATTGCTATGCAATCGAGTATCTTGGTATTTCCCAGTGCCACTTCCTCCCTTTAGACCTTTTTGGACTATTTTTGGACACAGCTTTTGGATATATATATCTATATATAGATATATATATATATATATATATATATATATATATATATCTTTTTATTTTCCTATTATACCCCATTGCATTATATTGTTATGTTTTGATATTTAGTGTTTGTTTTTTCTTATTTTCTGTTTATCCTGCAACCAAGCCTATTTTTGTCTTTATTACATTTCTGCCTTATTTTAATAGCATTTAGGTTTGCGCTTTCTTCTTTTTTTTCTTTATATATATATATATATATATATATATATATATATATATATTGTGAAACATACAGGACACCTACAAGCTCATATTGAACCCCCCAAATAACCACAACATATATATAAGCATATAAGTGTCACAGAATTGTGCTACTGAGCATGGCAATATATTTAAAACCAGAGACAGAACATAAAACACAGACAGAGCTCAGTGCACATCCAGTGAATCTCATACACGGTACAGTGCCTAAATATATATGTATAGATATCTATTAAATAAAATGGTCTTTTAGTTTAACATTTTGGCCAAATTGTTCTAAGCCCCTGAGCCACTACACGGTAGACCACATCTCAAGGGTCCCTAACACTAATATAAATTCTTAATAACCTGTGCATTACCAGGAAGAATGATTTATAATAAATCTGTCAAAATTAGTTGCATAGTTCTAAGTCTGATTGAATCTTTTATTAACCTGTACATTACCAGGAAAAACACTCTGTATTAGAGTTGTCACAATCAAACTGCAAGCAAGCATGTTACCCTGAGAGTGGGAGATGCTATGGAGTGAGCTTTTAACCATTTAAATGTGGGAGGGGTGAGCTTAAATTAGGTAGGAGGTTTCCACCCTCCAATCAGCTAAGACTAACTGAACAAGAATTGTGAAACATACAGGACACCTACAAGCTCATATTGAACCCCCAAAATAACCATCTTTATTGTGCAATTGCCGTCACAGCTGACGGAGGGACGCGGAGACCTCGTGGGGTTCATCGCGGATACACTTACCTGGTGAGATCGTTCCCATACCCCCCTCTGCTTTCATCTCATGGATCCATCAATAAGTTGCAATTTGTAGACTCTACTGCTACTGTACTAAGCACTCCACACTGCTATTTATCTCCACCTATCCACTCCTATTGCTGCTACGTTTACAATCAATTGCTATGCAATCGAGTATCTTGGTGTATATATATATATATATATATATATATATATATATACCATACCAAGATATATATATCACTTGTGAGCACATTTACATATCCTAGACAACCCTGCCTGTCAACAATTATCACCCCGCATACAGTGCTTCCACTGCAGCAAGTGATTCTGGGAAATGACATGCAAATGAGCACACAATGTGCTTTTCAATGGCTTTTCAGGCAAAAGGTGACATATTGTGTGCTCATTTGCATGTCATTTCCCAGAATCCCTTGCTGCAGTGGAAACACTGTATGCAGGGTGATAATGGTTGAAAGGCAGGGTTGCAGACCTGTCTTCAACATGTAAATGTGCTCACAAGTGATATTCTTTATTGGCTATATGCTAACGGTGGAGTTTTTTTGTCACCTTTTTCACCCACCATAACTTAAAATGTATATACAGTATGAAAACATAAGAGATACCGACGCCTTGAAAGTCCAAATGAGTGATTGTCGTGGAAGTCCCAAATGTAGGGATGAAAGGAAATTACTTTTCAGTTCCTCAATCGTCGGATGATCAGATAAAACTTCCTCCGTGGGTTGCGTGATATGGAATGAGAGAAAAGACAATATAGTGAAACACAGCTAACATAGAGTGGATTATTCAAAGACACACCTACATAACAAAACAAAAACAAACAAGACAAACACAAGACATACAAAAGCAAGGCTGAAATTAAAAGTTAGTTTAATACAAATCTAAAACAATATAAAATTGTGAATGAACGAATGACCCAGAGAGCGCCAATCCGGTGGAGTAAAACCGGAGCCCTACTCACAGGATGGCTGATGCTAAACGGGCAATGGATGTCAGGTATGGAAAGAAGTAAGTCCTCCTCTGGCTGCACAGTAGTATTCACCGGCGTGCTTCTCCGTGTTCCGTACTCCTCAAGCAGATGTGACGTCACTGATGGGTGGGCCTTGAGGGGGAATGTCCGTCCTGCTGCTAATCTAAAACCGGAGCATTATGTAGGTGTGTCTTTGAGTAATCCACTCTATGTTAGCTGTGTTGCACTATATTGTCTTTCTCTCATTCCATATCACGCAACCCACGGAGGAAGTTTTATCTGATCATCCGACGATTGAGGAACTGAAAAGTAATTTCCTTTCATCCCTACATTTGGGACTTACAGGACAATCACTCATTTGGACTTTCAAGGCGCCGGTATCTCTTTTGTTTTCATGTCTAATTCTGATTGTACTATCAGGTTCCACCAAGCAGCCTAGTACCCCATTAGGGGGTTCATCCTAATAGAGGGAACACTATTCACTTGTTCTTTTTAGCGCTATTTACACATCACCTTTTTCTCTTTTAAAATGTATATACATACAGTGGATGTAGGACATTATTCATTCCATCTCCTGAGCACATGACAATATATTTACACTCTTGTTAAATGGACAAGTGACGTAAATTGCTTTATGGACCATACTACAGCCACCATTAAGAATATGTAGTCCTGGTAAGAATTTGGGCTATAGATCTTTTTCCTACTGGTATAAGTCCTGCTAAGGGCAGGCCGCCAGTAGTTATCATGGGTTTCCCCCGCTTCAAGCCCTGCCCTGATTGGTGGAGGTAGGCCCCCTGACTCTGTGTGGAAGGCATGAGACACAGGGGAGGGGCCTGCTGACATCATGATGGGTGGGGCTGTCTAAATTTAGTTGCCTGATCCTGTCAGTGGCAGTAGTGTTAGAGTGAGTTCTGTCTTGGGAGTGAAGAGAGAGTCCTGTCCTGGGATCAGGAGGAGTGAGTTCCAGGGGAGACATGCCTCACATTTGGAGGAGCTCAGGCCAGCCTGAGTAGAGTTGATAGAACAGTGGTGGACCAATGCCCCTCACCCTGCCTAGGAGGTGAGGGAGAGCTAGCCCCACCCTGGGTGTCTGTACCTTGGGGTGGTGGCAGGGAGCAGTGAGAGCCCCAGACAGCCCATCCTGAAGGTGTACAGTCTGGAGGAGAAGGAGCAGGAGGAAGAGACCATTGTATATGATTTGCTGCTGCTGCTGTGAGCTGCTGTGCTAATAAAGAGACTTGCTACTTTTACAAAGAGACCGAGATTGAAATCTCTCGCCATATTGCGGGGGCTTCTCTGGAAGGATTTCACCCTGACCTGATAGGGCTTGCCAGAGATGGAGGTGCTGCACCACTAAAGAAGATGAATGCAATAACCCCAGAAGCCTGTCTCTGTTGTCCCCCATACCATCACGGGAGACTCAGGCCTCCTGTTACCAGCAGGTATGCACCACCCACAGACATGTAGCCAGTCCTCATTACACCCTAGGGGTCCGATCTGTGACCGGGGGGTGTAGATGGGTTACATTTTGAGGCGAGCTGCTGAGATCCAGACACAAGACAGGCTTTCAGCGAAGCAGAGCTGGAAGTGTAAGGTACACCTTCCATGCAAGTGCTGCGAAAAGTAGGGCACAGATGCACATCAGGGGTAGTCAGGGGAGCGTGGACTCTCGCACAGTATGCCCTGGGTGCCCTAAGAGGGTGTTGTAAGATGGGTGTGGGGCTATAGCTGTCCTAGTCCCTTGAGGCAGATAGTGTGAGGCAACTGGGGGGGTTAGCTTGTTAACTAGTCCAGGGACCATGGCCCAGGGCCCGCACTATGGGTGGCCAAAAGTAGGAGACGCAAGTACTTAGGGAGATGCCCAGTAAACTAGCCAGCACCCACATAAAACACACCACAGAGTACTTGTAGGAACCGTCAGTGAGTGCGGTGTACCAAGAAACAGTTCTGCCCAGCCTGGGGTATGCCATACATCATATCAGTGGGTAAAGCAATCAGAGAGAGCATGCAGAGAGCATTCAGTGAGCAGTCTGAGGACAGTCAGTGTCTAGGAACGAGTTATGCACTAGACACTGAGAATAGTGAGATTATACATTTGGAGGGCTCACCAAAGATGGCGGCCGCCAATACATGTGCTCTGCGGGGCAAGAAGGAGTTAAAAATGGTGACAGCAGCGTCATTCACGGCCCAGCAGCTAGCAGCCGTCCTAAAATGGTGACTCCCGCCAATCCTGGATTGCGCACTTGAGGCGTGCAAAGAGACTGTGAGAGAAATGTGGCGAGAGATGTGCAGGGGTTTGGCGCCAAACCCAGATCCCCTGCAGAAGGAGTGGAGCGGCGCGAAAGCCGAAAGCCCACCCACCTGTGCAGTGACTGGCCGACAGACAAAGCCACGTCACGCTGAGCAAGAGAGTGCCCCTCCTCTTGTTTCCACCAGAGGGAGGGGGCACTGCAAGAACCAATCAGAATTGTCCTCCCCAGAGAAAGGAGTGACAGGAAGTGAGGGCGAGGAACTTCACTTTTGCCTGACTATCAAAGAGCAAGGAGTTAACGAACTGAACTGTTCAACCCCTGCGCAAAATATGTCTGAACTGAGCATGACAACCTTCCAGTTTCCCGGAGGATTCCTGGTGGTGGAGATTGACGGCCGAGAGAATCTCCGGTGCCTGTGCGTACACTGCAGGACACCCGGACCGGTCCCAAGCACGACAGCACATGCCCTCAATGTGGCACGTTCTACCTCTTGCCTACCGAGCCATGGCCAATGATCAAGACCCCTCAAGACCTAACGGAGGTGGCAGAGAAGGCTGCTCAGGCTCCCTGCATCACCGCTGAGGTGGGAACCAAGGCCCAGCCAACTACAGAGCCGAGAGATATACCGGCGGAGAAGATCGCGACCTCAGTGGCGGTACCGGAGAGGGCCCGTTTCATACCCATACCCACTGGTGGTGCGGCAAAAGACCCAGGTAACTCCCAAGTGGAGGAACCGGCAAAGGCATCTTCGGAAGAAGATGGCGTATCATCGGTGGCAATGCGCCTACCGGTGAACCACCCCAGCTGTAACAAAGATGGCGGTCCACTTACCGGAGAGAGGGAGTAGACGAGTCCGGACACCCACCGACGGCGAGCGCTGGTGCGGCCTGAGGCCCGTAGAAGTCCCACGGCTGTGGTGACTCCCAGTGCGGCGGAGACGGGACCCGAGACGGCTCCGGAGGAACCAAAGATCACCAGCCAGTAGCGGAGCGGGAAGGAGACACCCCCACCCCCTTACTCCCGCCAGGCGAAGACGGAACCTGCAGAGGGCGAGAGAGAAAGGCTTGCGGCCTACCTGCCCGTCCGCGGACCGGATGATCCTCCACCGCCCCTTCCGGTCCTCGACGCACTTCCGGTGCGAGACCAAAGAGCGGATGGAGATTCCGCGGGCACCAGTGATGACTTCACTTCCAGGTCCGACTAGAAAAGAGGCACGGGAGCGTTGTTCTCCCCGTGGAGAGCAGCCATGGCAGCTGCACTTGCCACCCTGAAGGCCCAAGGCGTTTACAGAGGAGCACGAAGCACGCCGGAGAGGGCAAGTCGAAAGATGCCCACTGGTCACGGCATTGCCCGACTGATAGACACTTTCACGGACATTGCCGATGCCCCAGTCCCAACCCCTAGCACCATTGCCCCGGCCACTGCCCCCCCCCTCCCCGTCATGAGTTGAGAAAATGGGCCCTAGTGGGGATAAGCCATCTAAGAATCCCAAGTGCTCTACAGATTGGAGGGATTGGGAGCTCAGTGACAAAGGGTCTGATGGGGAGATACCGTATGATTGTGTGATTCATGTACCTAACCCTGTACCATTTTCTCCTGTGCCTAGAGGGAGGGCCCGAGGTTCCCATACTACTGCAGTAGCAGGGCCTGTGAGTAAGGTGGTCCATAAGATGAACCCCACTATTTATACTGATTATACCAGAAGTAGACGCAGGGGCTCGCACTATACTGAGGTGGCCACGTCAGATGTGTCCTCACAAGTGGAATCAGATGCAGGTAACAGTGAAGGGTCAGGGTCTGAGCACCAAGATAAGTGGTGGGCCCCGCTATTTACAGGATACCACAAGGGTATGGACCGTACGAGGTTCCTGTTAATAAAGAATAACATAGTCGACCATTGGTGGGCTGTAGGTGCTTTTTCTCCCCAAGAGGTGGCAGATGAGTTGGAGTTTCGTTACCAGGAGATGGAGCAGAAGAACATCCTTCCTAAGGGGGCTGCCATACTGTATGATGATGTTGCCCCAGAGGAGCCTGAGTTTTGGGTACTGCCAAGCAGGGCGGGTAACCGTAAACTTACCAAACTGAGCAGAGCAGACAGAGCCATAGTGGCCAGGTATAGACAGTCTCATGGCTATGAGTTTCCTTACGTACCTGAGCCTATAATGCAGGAAATAGAGGAGCAGAGAGATACCTGGCTCTGGGAAGCGGTAATGGAGTACTTACGAACTAGGTTCGGTAAGGCGGGTTACCAGAATGAAGAAAAGGTCTGTGATGTTATTCGGGCCTGGAGCATTGGGAGCAGCATATACATGCATAGTGTAGTGTATCGGCCGGAGTCTGGGTCGGTACAGCAATACTATGTGAAAGTTAAGGATCATAATGGGCGGGAAGTTCGCAAGCCTGACCCGCGCCATTATTATTAGTAGGTTCTCCATGTTGGGAGTTACTGTGTGTATTCTGTTCGCCATCCAGGTGGAATGGTCTGATGTATGAACACTAACCATGAAATGTGTTTGTTTCCCAGATTGTTCACCTGCAGGATGGTGCTGCTAAAGTTAGGTCCAAGTGGGGACCATTGGATTCCACCTGAGGGAGAGTGTAGCCTGGTAAGAATTTGGGCTATAGATTTTTCTCCTACTGGTATAAGTCCTGATAAGGGCAGGCCGCCAGTAGTTATCATGGGTTTCCCCCGCTTCAAGCCCTGCCCTAATTGGTGGAGGTAGGCCCCCTGACTCTGTGTGGAAGGCAAGAGACACAGGGGAGGGGCCTGCTGACATCATGATGGGTGGGGCTGTCTAAATTTAGTTGCCTGATCCTGTCAGTGGCAGTAGTGTTAGAGTGAGTTCTGTCTTGGGAGTGAAGAGAGAGAGAGTCCTGTCCTGGGATCAGGAGGAGTGAGTTCCAGGCGAGACATGCCTCACATTTGGAGCAGCTCAGGCCAGCCCGAGTAGAGTTGATAGAACAGTGGTGGACCAATGCCCCTCACCCTGCCCTGGGGGTAAGGGAGAGCTAGCCCCACCCTGGGTGTCTGTACCTTGGGGTGGTGGCAGGGAGCAGTGAGAGCCCCAGACAGCCCATCCTGAAGGGGTACAGTCTGGAGGAGAAGGAGCAGGAGGAAGAGACCATTGTATATGATTTGCTGCTGTGAGCTGTTGTGCTAATAAAGAGACTTGCTACTTTTACAAAGAGACTGAGACTGAAATCTCTCGCCCTATTGGGGGGGCTTCTCTGGAAGGATTTCACCCTACCCTGATAGGGCTTGCCAGAGATGGAGGCGCTGCACCACTAAAGAAGATGAAGGCAAGAACCCCAGAAGCCTATCCCTGTTGTCCCCCATACCATCGCGGGAGACTCAGGCCCTCCTGTTACCAGCAAGTATGCACCACCCACAGACATGTAGCCAGCCCTCATTACACCCTAGGGGTCCGATCTGTGACCGGGGGGGGGAGGTGTAGATGGGTTACAAATATAACACAGGAGTGTTATCTTTCCCTGCTGCACCCCCCTGCCTGCTTCCCTCCCTGCTCGCGTCCCTCCTCCCTTACTTTTCTCCGCTTTTGGCGTCAAATGAAGCCGCGGGGTCATGTGACTTCACATTGCCATGGCAACGTGTTGCCGAAGACAAGGTAAGTGAAGTTGCAGAGGCCTCACTCGATCCCCAGCATTAATATAAATGCTTTGGGGGAAAGCGCGGGGTCGCTGCAACTGCCGCGCCCCCCCTGAATAATCTTTCACCACTTGGGGGGCACGCGCCCCAGTTTGCACACCCCTGATATAACACACAAATAGTACTCTTTAATCACAACACCTTCTGGCAACCGAAAATGTTTAGGCAGTTTATTCAGCTCTGTAACATGATGTACAAAACTATTACAACTATTAAAACAATATACACCCGCAGTTCCAAGGGAATGTTCACCGCTCGTTTGGAGTTGGAATAATGTTGGCTACATCTGTTATTGGAATGCTAAAGCCAGTATACAGTATGTTGTGTGGAGGAATAACTATTTAATTCCAGGATTTCTATTTGCCTTGCCGCAGCCAATCTAATCAATTGCATCTTCATGCGACATTTTGATTTTCAAAGTTTTATTCTGGGTTGTTGGTAAAACAGAATCAACCTGAAATAAAAATGGTGTCTTCCATGTTTAATTGAAATCTAAAAAAAACAGATGCATCTAAAATACAGGATCCCCTGTGTGCATGATTTATCTTGAAATTATGATATCACATGAGATTTATGCCAAATGACTATACTTCCAAAATCAATTTAGCGCAAGAATCCAGCACTGGCTTGGTTATAACAATCCTGAGAGCTTTAACTAGAAGCACATCCATCTAAATATTAGAAGGTGCTAAATTATGATGACATTCATTTTACACTTCAAAATTCACACCCACATATACATAGTATGGGTGGAAAATGACTGCCAAGTGCATAATTTCTGATTTACTTCTGACTTTTATGAACTCTGAGCTAGGAGTGATTTTTATGCTGGCAAAGAAGACATTTGATGATGGAAACTGACTGACTATGAGCCATCACAATACTTTTTTGGAACATAAGACATCAATATGTTTCAACTGCTACATAAACTGTTACTGTTTCATTAAATTACATTTTGTGACATGGTGAAAAAGATAATCACTGTCACAATCAACCAATTCATTCTTGTAAAGTATTTGACTGAAATGAAGTAAAACTGAGCTAATAAATACATCTAAAATATTCATTAGAAAGTAGAAAGAGAGAGTAGTTATAGCACATTGGCTACATGAGGGATACTTCTGCCTTAAATAGCCTCAAAAGCATATCCTCTTCTGAAAATCAAGAAGGAGTGGCAAATCACTAAGGAATATAGCAGCAAGCTAAGGAGCAGCTGTCCCTTCCACACAAAAAATAATGCCACAGGCAAAACAATTGAAGGAGATTAATATTTTGTGTGTGTAATCAATTCAAAGAAGACTTATATACAAAGAATGAAGACACCACTATATTTTTGTATTTTAAAATGTTATTTTGCTGGTAAATACAATGTATTCTTAAGTCTTGTTTAACATTTTCTCAGTCACTATTTCTTTGCCTCTAGTCTAAAATTAGTGTGGTGGACAAATCACTAACGATACTGTAGTTAGTTGGTCAGTCTTTTAAGAATTTTTATTTGAAAGCAAACATTATAGTGTGCTCTTCGGTTTTTCTATTTCACCCAGTTGTTTGTATTCCCTTTTCACACTCCAACTGACTTCCTTTTCTCATTTTGCTAACTTCCTTTTTCTCCTGTGTTTCTCAAATGTGTTTCGATGAAAGTTTTCGGCATTCTTATGTTTTCATAAACACATTTTCCCCAGGTTGTCAATTTGTTTTACAGTTAGTTTGATAGGTATTTAAAGGTGTTTTACGGTTTATATTCTCTATTGACAATCGGCAAATTTGGCGGATATGGAATAGGCGACTAAAGGATATATTCTAGTAGCTGTGAGTTGTGCAAATCCATGCAGAAAGCATCCTTTTCAATTGAATATGCATGCTCTGCTATTCTCTAAGCCAGGGGTGGGGAACGTCAGGCCCGAGGGCCGTATAAGGCCCTGAAAATCATTTGGTCTGGCCCTGCTAAGGCAACTGCTATAACCAAGGTCGCGCTAATTTTAAATAAAATGGCCGCCGTGCGCCCAATCGGGAGGAGGGAGGAGGTGGTGTGAGGCGCCGGCAGCCCTACACGATCCCCAGCAGCCACCGTACTTCCCCCGCACTCCCCCCGCAGCAGTCCCCACAGCATTCCCCCATGATTCTCCAGCAGTTCCCCCCGCACTTACCCCAGCATCCGCCCTACACGATCCCCCAAGCAGCAGCAACTACCAGAGGTAGGGGGGCGGGGTTCTGTGTGCCTACATGCCTGCTGTGTGCCTGCTGTGTGCCTGCCTGTCTGTGTCTGTATGGCCCGCGAACGATGTTATAAATATCCAAATGGCCCTTGGCAGAAGAAAGGTTCCCCACCCCTGCTTTAAGCCCTTCTGACTTATCCATACTGTGTGGGAAAAGGCTTTTTTCGGGGTGGTTTCATTCCATCCGAGGATATAGATTTGGGCAGAATGACCAAACACATTTTTAGACAACTATCTTAATTCTAGTAGCTCCGTTAAGGGCAAAAGGCTAAGGGGCCCTATTGTGGTATTAGCTTTGATAACTGACTTAGACAGTTTTGAGCACTTTTCGAGCGAGTTTGCATATACAGTATAGCTAGTCAGAAAGCTCAGATAGCATGGCAAACTCGCTACAAAACTGCTTCTTCCTGATCGGTCATGCTTCCACTCAGACAAACTGCGTGGTAGCTCAAAAAATGCTGAAATTCTTATTTATTTTTCCAGATCAAGCTATTCAGGTAATTCAGAGATTCACATCATGGCTGCAACTCGCACATTCTGATCTGAGATGGTATCCGCGATGTAACTCAGCCCAATGTCGTGCAGTAGCTGCAAAGGCAAACAAGATCTTATCTTGCATCAAACGGGCAATGGATGGAAGGGAAGTAAACATAATTATGCCCCTTTACAAAGCCACACCTTGAATATGGAGTACAATTTTGGGCACCAATCCTAAGAAAAGACATTATGGAACTAGAGAGAGTGCAGAGAAGAGCCACCAAATTAATAAAGGGGATGGACATTCTAACTTATGAGGAGAGGCTAGCTAAATTAGATTTATTTACATTAGAAAAGAGGCGTCTAAGAAGGATATGATAACTATATACAAATGTATTCAGGGACAATACAAGGAGCTTTCAAAAGAACTATTCATCCCACGGGCAGTACAAAGGACTCGGGGCCATCCCTTAAGGTTGGAGGAAAGGAAATTTCACCAGCAACAAAGGAAAGGGTTCTTTACAGTAAGGGCAGTAAAAATGTGGAATTCATTACCCATGAAGACTGTGATGGCAGATACAATAGATTTGTTCAAAAAAAGGTTGGACATCTTTTTAGATGGGAAAGGTATACAGGGATATACCAAATAAGTATACATGGGAAGGATGTTGATCCAGGGATTAATCTGATTGCCAATTCTTGGAGTCAGGAAGGAATACATTTTTCCCCTTAATGGGGTTTTTTGTTTGCCTTCCTCTGGATCAATAAGTATAGATATAGGATAAAGTATCTGTTGCCTAAATTTAGCATAGGTTGAACTTGATGGACGTACGTCTTTTTTCAACCTCATCTACTATGTAACTATGTAACTCTGATGGAAACAATATATTCTTACTACATCAGATTGAAACTGGGTATCTCATGAGCTGACATGCATTAATATCAGCTCCGGAGACCCCCTACTTTCATTCTACTGTATGTAATACCCGCAATAAACCCGCAATAAACATTCAAATACAATCCAACAACCAATACTATCCAATACACCCATTGATTGCCAGTCTGGTTACCTATGCCCTCAATGTGAGCAAAGATAACCCAAAAGGCAATGAATGGGCACTCTAATACCCACACACTCTACCCCCAACAACACCCTTCCCTCCAACACATACAGTACAGTTATGGACAAAATCCCTATTATCCAGATCTGGATAATAGTGCATTTGCCTATTAAAAATAAAACATGACTTCCATGATGGCGCCAGAGGGTGAGCTCAGATGTGCCTCCAGAGGCAGAAACTTCCAGGGATTATGGTGAGTTAGCCAGGACTCTGGCAAAAGTATTGATGCCTGCTTTAAATTAACATTATGAAAAATTGCAAAAATTCGTAGATGATCTTAAAGGGGACCTAACCCTGCAAAACACCAGGCTGGAGAAAATTGAATCTAGAGAAGGGGTCCTAGAGGATGTATCCTCAGAAATGCAGCAGGATATTCAAACTCTTAACAAAGAAATACAACTTTAGAAGACAAGGTGGAGGACCTGGAAAATAGGTCACGCAGAAATAATATAAGATTAATAGGAGTCCATAAAGAGTGAATAGTAAAACCCTCTCAATTTCAGGATTTCTGCCTGAATATTTGGGACTACTACATGATCACACTAACATCAATGTGGAAAGGGCTCATAGACTTGGTCCTGTTAGGCAGAACCAGAAAGGTAGGCCACGAGCAGTAATTGCAACGTTTCTGGACTTTAATGAAAAATCAACAATATTAAGAGACTATAAGAATTTCGGTGGCCTTAATTATGAGGGAAAGAAGATCCTAATCTTTTAGTACTATTCTGCTGCCGTATCAAATACAAAGCAGGAGTTCAGTAAAGTTTTCAGTATGCTATATAAGCAAAATAAAACATTTCCCCTGGGCTATCCTGCCACATTAAGAGACTTTGTAAATGGACGAGGACACCCTTCATGATGCAGGGGTAAGTTGAAAGTTTTATTTTCTTTATTTATGCTGGCTGGCTAATGTTTGATTTTGAATGGGCAAATGAGCTATTAAACATATCTGGATAACAGTTATTTTGTCCATTGCTGTACTGTATGTGTTGTGGGGGGTTGTTCGGGGTAGAGGAGGTGGGTAGTAGGGTTGTTGTGTTTATTTTTGTTTATTGGGGTATAGGGATTGGGTGAAGGAGGTAGTAGTCCCAAGGGTGGATGTTTAGGCCTATCGTGTGGTAGCAGGAAGGGTTAGCCCCTTCATTACCTTAGCAAGCAATTTTAAATCAATACAAAGCGCTGGAAAGCTGGCAAGGCCTCCCATTGAACTTAGCGGGTAGATTCAAACTCGTTAAGATGATCATCTTCGCTAGGATTATATACCCATTGCAGATGCTGCCTATCCTGGTTCGCCATGCAGGCATAAAATTGATTATTAGTGCAATAGAAAAGATTCTATGGAACAAGGCAGAAATAGAAATGCAATGTCAAAAATATTTCTCCCAAAGGAACTTGGTGGAATGAGTTTACCTGATATTAGAAAGTACAATTTGGCATGCATAGCCAGGCATATGGGAGACTGGCTAATATATTCCTGTACGAAACTGTACGAAACAGTATGAAACTTGAGGAACAAATGGTGCTCACAATGACGCTGAAAGAGATTCTACACACGACTTGGGGAAATATTCCTTTCGTAATTAGAGTGAATCCACTGATAAAAGATACATGGGCCATGTGGAAGACATTGAGAAAAAAGTGTGGGATGTCCTACAAAATATCAACATTTCTGCCTATACAAGGTAACCTGACATTTAACCAGGTCGATCTCAAAATATGTTTAAGACGTGGGAAACCAAGGGAATAAAAAATATAGGGCAGCTGGTAGATACAGAACAGGAACGCTTTATGTCATTTGAAGAGCTCAGAGTTAAGAAAGAATTCCCACAATCTCACTACTTCCCCTACATGCAGATCATACATTAATGTAAGAGGCTGGAGAACTATAAGAAAGAGATGTTAGAAAACCGCATGTTTGATAGCTACTTTAGAGCTGAAAATAATATTACATATTGGATCTATGTATTATATGATTGAATCTGAGATAAAGACCCTAGCAAGCAATTGCAAAATGAGGCATCCAAGTGGAATAAGGACTTTCCAGAAATAACAGAAATAACAGAGATAACAGAGATAGACTCCTGGGAACATGCATGGAAAGAAGTTAATGGGGACACAGGAATCCCAAGGATTGCTCAAATTATACTCTTGGCAGCTAGAAAGTCAATAATGGTGCAATGGTTGAAGTATGGGTGAAGTATGACCCTCCAAACTTGGAAACAGTTAAAACATATCTCACTCAGCTAATGACCTTAGATGAAATGGAAACGGAGACCAATAAGGAACAAAAACCTGAGAATTTTAATACAAAATGGGTACCCTTTATTGACTCCCTACCACACAATGAAAAAGACCAAATATATCAGGCTTTCGCGCACACATCCTGGAGTCTCTTGCGGCAAATTGCACAAGGTCATAGATGAGGTAAACAGAGGGAGAAAAGAACCAGGGTAAGCAGGTATAAAGACAGGAGAACAGTATATCCGAACCTAACGTCTGTAATATGTGTTTGACTAAAGTTATGTTTTGTACATTCAGTGAGTTCATTATTTAATTTCAAAATGGTGTATTTTCGAGTTAAGTTTGAGTATCTGATTTATACCTTTTTGTTTTATTTTTTAAGTATAATTTAAACATGGAAAATGGTAACGATTTGTTGAAATCTGTCATGTTTACCAACAATGTTGAAAAATCAATAAAAAGAACAATGAGAGAAAAAAAATCATTACCCAATCAGCATATAGTAAATTAAAGTTGTACTTACCCCCACCAGGATGAAGGCCGTCCTCGTTCCCATCTTTATCATCCTTGTCCTCCGTGGGTAGCAACATTAAAATTTAAAAAAAAAAAACTACTGGCCACTAACCCCCGTTGTGAGGCTATTTATCAATTTTTCCTGAGACTTGTACCCTCCAGTTTCAGAGCATGACCTAATTTTACATATTTTTTGCTTAAACCAATGAGTGCCAGAAGGGCACGGTGGGTGGTGGTGGGAGAAGAGGACTGGGTATTGCGGGAGAGGAGCAGAGCCGCAGAGCAGGACAGTCAGGAAGCAAAGCACCTCAGTGGTCTGACCCAGTTGTCTTCACTGACCTACTGGCTAAGGCTGTCACAGTGCAGCTCCTCCCCAGCAGTACTGCTCCTGCAGTCCTAAGTCCTTTTCTCCCACCGCCACCACGGCCTGACGTTCTCCTCCTCTGCTGCCCTGCTCCTGCCATTCTACATCCTCTTCTCGTGCTGCCCCCGTCTTCCTCCTCTGCATACCCTGCTCTGTTCCTGCCATCTCCACCTCAGACCACCGAAACCAGGTAGGTGAGAGGAGGAGGTAGAGGAGGATGGGGGGAGAGAAGAAGGGGAAGAGTATGAGGTGAGAGAAGAAGAGGAGAAGGAGGGGGTGAGAGAAGAAGAGAAGGAGGGTGAGAGAAGAAGAGAAGGAGGGGGTGGGAGAAGAAGAAGAGAAGGAAGTGGAGAGAAAATGAGAGGGTGAGAGATGAAGAGGAGAAAGAGAAGAGTAAGAGAGGAAGAGGAAAAGGAGGGGGTGAGGGGAAGAGGAGGACGGGAGTGAGAGAAGAGGAGTAGGACAAGGTGGTGAAAGGAAGAAGAGGTGTGAGGAAGGGGAGGAGAGGAGGAGAAGGAGTGGGGTGAGATAGTAAAAGGAGAAGGAGAGGGGTGAGAGAGGAAGAGGAGACGGAGGGCATTAGAGAGAAAAAGGAGGAGGGGGTGAGTGAGAAAGATTAGAAGGAGGGGGGTGATTGAGGATAAGTGGGAGGGGGTGTGAGACAGTAGAAGTGGGAGGAGGTGAGAGACAGTAGGAGTGGGAGGAGTTGAAAGAGAGAAAGAGTTGGAGGGTGAGACGAGAAAGTAGAAGTGGGAGGTGAGAAGAGAGAGGAGGAGTGGGGGCCGTGAGATGAGAGAGGCTGAGGAGGGAGGTGGGAGAGAATGGGGCTATAATCATATAACATAAAATAGCCTTGCACAGCCCTAGCCGTATTGGGGCAGCAGAGGGCATTATAAACAATTTATTAGTGGCTGAAGTGTACACAGATGCTCTAAGAAATGCCTGCACCATTTGGGGTACTGTAGTTCCCACAGCACCAACAAGTGCACAAATGCAAGAAAGTGCATCATGCATGTGAGGGGCCCCTTGAATGGACAATGCTAGTTGTATGCATTCTAGTTATTGAAGTAATTGCCTTAAAGTTTTTTTGTAACATTACTTTTTATTAGTAGTATATAATTTGTGTTAGGGTGTACTGTATATAGGTTGTCAGCATATTTATGATTCATTGTAAGCTGTTTTTAATAAAACCACATGCTTTGAAAGAGAACCCGTTAAAGTTTATTAAAGGTATGTACTACTCATTGGAGCTACTTGCAAGCTACAGTATTTAAGGATTTGCCATAGTGGTTGTTGTTGTTTATGCCTCGGCACAAGTACATTTAGGCCCAGATCAACAAAGCTATGTTATTGACTTAACGAGGTTTTAACCTAAGTCTACTGTTAGAATTACATGTACGGAAAGTAAATTATCCCAGTTAAGTCATCAAGACATGCAACAAACTAAACAAGAAGATCCTGTCATTGGAGCTATCCTGAGAGCTCTGGACCGAAAAGACCCAAATAGACAAAAGCTTCAGATCCTTTATTATTACGTAAATGGAAGAAATGTAAACCGTAAAAAGGTATTATATACAGGATTATATAACTGGGGTTGTTGAAGCGCAAATGTGAATAATATAATATATAAAATAATAATATATATACCAATAGAGAATATTAGTGATATTGTGACATTTGTGAAGAAAATGTCACATACAGTAATTATATGGTGTTTCTCTTATTATTATTCTTTCTTTTGGTCCTCTCTGTAATGTGTGTCGCACCGCTCGCTCAGAAAGAGAAACCAAACAGATTGTACAAAATAAGTATATTATAATAAACAGGAATCTTGGGGCAGTTACACTCACTTTGTTAAGATGACAACATGTATATACTGCACATCGCTCAGCAGGAACCAAGACTTTTGAAGCTCCGACTCAGACCTCCATGCTCCAGGAATCCTCGTCTCTCTGGGCATGTGATTTCATTTCCGGTTTCGCTTGGTGCCATAATCTCTACCGTCCTCCCTGCACAACAGCTCACAAGGGCTCACAGTAGGCTCTGCAATTCTTATTTGGACTCAATGTGTTTCGCCTGATTCTGGCTGCCTCTGTAGTCAAGGTTCACTAGTCCACACTGTCAGACCTTATATAGTAGTGCCCATCATCATAGTAATCAATTAAATAATTAAATAATCACTTGTTTCTAATAGACTGCTAGATTATGCCTGTCAGAGGTTATGATTACCTTCCTGTATAGGATTGCATTTTCACATATACTTATAAAAAAATATATATAAAAATGTAATACATTAAACAATTTATTTAAACACAATGAATAAAAATAAACCTATTAACAACGATCTGTAAGTTAATACATCCAAATACTACAAATAAAATGAAAGTAATATAAT
This sequence comes from Ascaphus truei, assembly GCF_040206685.1. Lineage (NCBI taxonomy): Eukaryota > Metazoa > Chordata > Amphibia > Anura > Ascaphidae > Ascaphus > Ascaphus truei. The sequence continues at coordinate 129,489,961 of NC_134484.1, read as the reverse complement.
TATAACAGCTAGAATTTAGTATGATACCTATGGCAGAAAACATTTAAATCCCATTCCTCCAATTGATTATACATCAGAAACTCATATTTGATCATAGGGGAACATAAGGAAAAAGAAAACAGTGTTAGTTAAAAGTTATTTGTAAACTACAATCCATCTGATTCTTCTTAAAGAACTAATGCAAGACACATAAGACATAAAATACATAATAGACCTATTGTAGATAGATTTTGGAGCTTCAAAGGTCAGCTTCACTGAAGAATCCATTTAAATAGTTCATTTTGCATGCTCTGTGAAAATGCTGGGCATGGGATTCACACCATGCAAAAAGAATCATCTCTGTTTGGGTGAATATACTGGAGTTAGATAGTGAAGGTCAATAACACTGACAGCAGATATATGACCTTCAATAATGAATATATGTTTTGTACTTTGACTTTCCATCCTAACAAGCCTAAAATGAAAAGGTTAATTTATTGTTAGAAAAAGCCATGCTTGAGGACAATTACCTCAGATCAGAAAGAAACAGCTAACGAAATACACTGCTATCCACCTATAACCTGTGCAACATCTCATTCCTGCAAAGAACTGAAGCGTGGCATTGTAACATGGCTCCGGAATTAATATATTAGAACTGCAAGAAGTGTGTGTCAGGATCTGTATTTTCACAAAACAAGGATCCTATGGTATTCGAAGAATAAAAGAACAATATCATTTATTTTCACCTATATCCATATGTAGAATCTTACAATGATATCCTTGCCTTGTGTCACGGGAGACTCCTGTGGCGGGTAGGATCTCGGTGGCCAGAACAGCAGGAGCGTAGTAGGGGTCACAAGCAGAGATCAGAGGCAGGCGGCAGATAGCGAAGTCAGGTAATAAGCAGGGGTCCGAGGCAGGCGGCAGGTAGCGAAGTCAGGTAACAAGCAGAGGTCGGCAACGAGGAGACTGAAACAGGACAGGCGAGCAGGGATAGGTCTGGGAGCAGGGACTGAGAACGGGAACAAATAGGGACAAGCCAGATTACAAGCAAGGGCCTTTACTGCGAACAGACTCAAATACAGGTACAGGAACAGATCAGGATCAGAGGCATGTGCACAGGAGTCTGACTTGAAACAGAGGCCAGGGAGGAACAGGAAAGGGAGGTTTATATATGCAGGCTGAGAGGGAGCACAGGTGCAGAGGTGTCAGGTATCAGAGTCTGGAATGTTCCTTAGTTTAGCAGCAGCAATCCCGGTGGACAAGTTTAGGTACTGCAGGCTAGAACAAGACATTGAGAGTGGCAGCAATCCCGGTGGCCAAGCATGGGTACAGCAGGCTAGAGAATATGACACCTTGCTGTTTAATGAGAGCAAAAAGTCTCATCATTTTAATACTATATATGAAATTTAAATATGAAACTCAAATGATAAAGTATCATTTTTTATTTATCAAACAAATGATCAAAAATTCCAAAATCTTTTAAAAATCAATATAAATATTATATAAATATCAAATGTCAATCATAGAGATAGAGAAAGAATATACAAATGTATCAAAAAACAATTAGAAATATGGATAGAAATCAGACAAAGAGGATTATACAAAATAATGAAAAGCCTAATGTAAACATTTCTATTAAACATCATCATTAGTTAAAAACAAGTAAGCACATTTTAAAAAAGGTAAAGAAGTTAAAAAGGGAAGAATCTGTCAAATATCTAATTACGATCAATGTCTATATTGAGGCTCCCCCCACCCCTGGAAAGAGGGTCCCCAATTTGTAGATCGAAAATGACTCTCTTTGTGTCAATTAGGATACCTATCTTCTTTTTTCTCCCTACAGGGAAATAAAAATGTAGAAAGACCACCAGGTAGACTGATTATATCTGGCATTGACTCATTAACATCTAATTTGAGTCAGTTAATTGATACATTTTTGCAACCATATGTCACCAGTCTACCTTCACACTTAAGGGACACAACCCAAGTATTAAAACTTATTCAGGATTTAGAATGGAAAGATGAAAGTATTTTCATCACGTGTGTCATGGCTTCACTATATCATACCCAAGGGGGAGATGCAGGTGAATAAGTTATAGAGAAAGATGCCAATTTAGTAGATGAACAAATAAAGTTTGTTCTTGATGGAATTATGTTTATAGTGAAGCTTAATTTCCTTAATTTCTGTGACAAATATTATTTACAGATTAGAGGTACCAACATGAGGACCAGGTTCTCACCAAGTTACAGTATGCCAATGGGCTCATGGGAGTTTGGGAGGAGAACATGATATGAAATAACAACGAGTTTGATGCGAGCCTGGTCCTATGGCATAGGCATATAGATGATGTTCTATTTATATGGAGGGATGATTTGACAATTTGAAATCATTTTTAGAATATATTAAAGAGAATAATTTAAATCTCAAATTCCATGCACTGTGACCAAAAGATGGTAGAATTTTTTGACCTATTGATATTTGCAAATGGTAACAAAGTACAGAGTAAAATTTTCTTAAAAATGTAGACATAATTATATACTCAACTCCAGTTGCCACCATCCACAGTGGTTGTCCAATGTGTCTTATGGGACATTTTGAATTAATAAAAAGAAACTGCAGTAGAGAAGAAGATTTCAAAAGAACAAGCTGTGATGCTAAGTAGATTTACTGATAGAGAATACAATATGCTAAATGTAGAAGAAATCCTTAAAAGAATGGAGCCGCTAGATAGGAATGACCTCATTAATCCAATAATACACAGAAAGAAAGATTATGGTTTTAGTGAAGAAATTATGTTCATTAATAAATATAATAGCAAAGCCCCAAGTATTAAAAATATTATTTCAAAATACTGTTAAATCTTAAAAAGAGATGAATTCCTTAAAGGATATCTGTCGAATAAATCATCACTTATTTATAGAGAGAGAATAATCTGAAAATCTGAAAAAGAAAGAACACAATCAAATATGGCTACAAAAAAAATTGTTTTTTGTACAGATGTTATAGTTGTAACGCCTGTTCATATAGTCACGACAACAAGTCTGAATTTGTGTCATATAAAAAGGGAGATATGTATAAAATTAAACAACGTATACATTTAAAACTAAATGTTGGTATATTTGTAGGAGTGCCCTTGGAGTTTGCCTCCAATACGGTCCTTACGCATTCGTACCTTGGAGCATGTAAATAATATTCAGAAGCAGATTTTAATACATAATGTTGCAAGACATTTCTCTAGCAATCACAATGGAAACCCATTAAGATTAAAATATATGGGAATTGATATTGTAGAAAAAGATAGGAGAGGAGGGGACTATAATTAAAAAGTTGACACAAAGAGAGACATTTTGGATCTACCTAATTGGGGGCTCTCGTTTCTGGAGGCCTCAATGTAGACATTGATCTCAATGAATTTATTACAGAATTAGATTGATGATGGATTCTTCCCTTTTTAACTTTTTTTACTTCTTTGCCTTATTTTAAATGTGCTAACTGTGTTGCAACTAACATTGATTTTTTTTATAGAATTTTTTATTTTAGGTTTATATTAGTTTGTGTATTATCCTATTTGTCTGATTTCTATCCATATTTCTAATCTTTTAATAAATTTGTATAGTCTATCTCACTGGATTCTGACATTTGATATTTTATATATGTATATTTATTTTTTAAGATTTTGGTATTGGTCCTTTTTGATAATTTATTTGATAAATAAAAAAATGAACTTTTTAATTTGAGTTTTATATTTACATTTCCAATATAGTATTAAAATTAGGAGACTTTTTGCTCTCACGACACAGTGAAATAAGGATATCATTGTGAGACTTCATGGGCTCTATGCACAAAGCGCCGAAAAGTTTTTTATCGGCAGTCGGCTGCCGATAAGCCACTTTTCGGCACCTTTCGGCACTTTTTTAAATCGGCTGTATTCTAGAAGCCCGTTCCTGTTTTCGGTGCTGATCGGAGCTGATCGGTAGTCCCAAAAAGCCATTTTTTCGGCAAATCGTCCCGCCAACTAAAAGTTGCCGGCTTGGTGGGGAGAAGGATCGGCAAGGTTGCCGGGATGGCACTAATAAAAAAAAACTCATCTCAACATCTATGGAGCCAATGGAGCGGACACTTATAACTGTATAGGATATTTAACGTGGTATTGCTTCAATTTAAACTGTACTTGTCATTACAGTGTCGATATTATTCACTTCATCGTGTCCCCGTTTACGTTCATTCTTGGCAGAACATCTTACTTGTCAATGTTATAATGTTTTGCGTCTCACATGACTGTTTGTGTTATGCCGTGTCAAGGGAAAGTGCTATAGTAAAGTCTTAAAGGAACAGTTCATATCATAAGAAACATGTTACTGAAGTGTCATTGTTTAGAAGTCATGTTGTCAAGCATTTGACACATAGCACCGTGAATGCGTTTATTCATGTTTTTAAACATTATATAATGTTTGTAATGTTTAACGCATGATCCAACTAAGATATAGCTGTTATTCGTAATGTTTACATGTTTTTTTCACATTCCTCTTGTTATGACGTCTGCAATAGCACAATCAATAACATTGCATGATTACATTTGACACCTTGAAGTGTCATCATTTCATGTAAAGTGCTACACAGATGTTTAATCTGACAGAATATTAAGAATATTTAGACATAATCAATTGCTAATGTCCACATGCCTTTGAGTGATGCATATGCACATTAGAATTAGTTTATGTGACCATGTGACAATAGCATGCAAACTGCAACATGTTGAAAGTTGTTTGTAAACGTTTATTTCAAGGTAGAATACAAATGACATTACTGAGTGTTGCGTACAAAAGTGGTATGTGCATTTAACATAACATAAGGACTTAGAGAAAAGTCGTATTATAAAGCTGAACGTCACATCATAGTCTAATTACAACATTGCATGATGAAGACACACAATGAATCTGTATTATTTGTAATCTATATACTTTGCGAGTTCACAAGTGCAATATGTTAATTTGACAGCTTGCACGTAATCAAGTCACGTGACATCATCACATAGGTATTTAAACAAGGCCAATGACATGCGGGTTGACAGCTACAGACCAGAAGATGATACGCTTGTTCATGAGAAGGCGCAGAATTATATTGGAGGAGAGGATTGCAGAGGGGGAGGATGTCACAGTGCCAGGAGAGGACAGGGACAGAGACAGGGTCAGAGACAGGGACAGAGACAGGGACAGGGACAGAGACAGGGACAGGGGAGCGGAATGGAGAGGGAGAGGGAGAGGACAAGGAGACGGAAGGAGAAGATTGAGGAGAGAAGTGGTGCCTCGTCCACGGGTGTACAGGGAGCGTACCATTTTAGATGGGATGAGCGAGGATGAGATTATCAGTCGTTATCGTTTGAGTTCAGCAGCAATCTTATCTCTTTATCAAGAGATACGCGGAGATTTAGAGAGTGTAACAGCCAGAGGTCGTGCAGTCCCTGGGCTTGTTAAAATGCTGTGCTCATTACATTATCTTGCTTCCGCGTCATTTCAGACAACTGTGGGCAAAGTGGGCGGGGTCTCGCAATCGGCATTCTCGCGGGCCTTTACCCAGTTTCTATGTGCACTGAATAGACGTGCCAGGAATTATATTCATTTTCCTACAGAGCACACAGAGTGGCTGGAAGTGAGAAATGGCTTTTATACCATAGCCGGGATACCATGTGTGATGGGTGCAATCGATTGCACCCATGTAGCCTTGATCCCGCCTACTAAAGTGAGCATGCTTACCGCAATCGTAAGCACTACCATTCAATGAATGTACAGGTGGTATGCGATGCCACGATGAAGATTATGCATGTGGTAGCCAAATTCCCTGGTTCCAGACACGATTCCTCTATCCTGAGAAACTCATCAGTCTTCCATGCTTTTGAACAAGGCTATTTTGGAGCTGGTTGGCTGGTGGGTGAGTACATATTATTAAGTGTTAACAAACTACAATTGTGTTTTTGTTACATGTGGCCTGAAATAAGTTTTACACATTGGGTACTGTTTCTGCACGTTGGATTATAGGTGACTCAGGATACGGAATTCGGCCTTGGCTTCTGATACCGGTGCCTAACCTGCTATCTGAAGCCAAGGAGTGCTATAATGTAGCCCACATAGCGACACGATCGGTCATTGAGCGGACTTTTGGCCTCCTAAAAACACGCTTCAGGTGCTTAGATAGAACTGGCGGGGCACTACTATATAAGCCTGAAAAAATGTCTGATATAGTAATAGCTTGCTGCATTCTGCACAATCTGGCACTCCGCCATAATATGGCGACAGAAATACGTCAGGACTTGGAGGAGGGGCATCCCGTCAATGTAGCAGCTGACAGTGAGCAAACTGCCTGTGGTGTGATCAACACATATTTTACATGTAAGCAACTACCTATATGTTCATAGTACTACATATATCTATTCATTCATGTTTCTGACAAATACATGTCTCCAAATATCATTCACATAGGTAATGGATGCATCTCCTACTCGCACCTTCGTCTTCTCGGCTGTGGGGACAATTACATGTGACACCGGTATGTGATTCGTAAACAGGTGGGATACAAATTCTAACCACTAAACAGTTGTGTGTTAACCTCAGCCAAAAGTGGCTTGCATATATATATTGTCTGTCATAAGGTTTGTGGTTTAAGCATGAACTACCTTTACAAAATGTTGCGAACCAATACTTACAGCTATATTTCAATATAGAAATGTTCACTTGGAGTGTCACGTTTGTGACAAAGATGTGTAGCATATTGTTTATTTTAGATCACATTGTTCAGATATGTTGTTGTTGTTTTGATAACATAGTTAAGTATCACAAATGTTGTTCACTAAGATGAATTAACATGTGATTGAAAGGAAATGTTTGTATTGTACATTTTATTTTTCAATCCCATTACTCCAATGACTAGTCATAGAATTTATGAGATGTAACATATGGAATAAGAGCGTCAAACATGGCGACAGGTATTGTGATAGGATGTGTAACCATAAGTTGATGAAGATATATTGAGCTTGCCAATATGTTCTTCGTTTATTGTGTCCGTGTGCTTGTTTTTACTTCAATGTTATTGTATAGTGTGTTAAAATGTTATTCACTACATTACAGAACCTGTCATGTTCATGAGTGTACAACATAACATCATGCACATGAGCGATGGTAACACTCAAAGCATGTATTTATCCAATAAATAAGGTGCTAAACCTCCTGACCATTGCAATATATGTCATTAGTTCTTCTGTGTGTTCATCTTCATATTCATAAACACCTTGTCACATGTACAGTATATGTACAATTGAAAAATGTGTGTTGATTTGGCGTACATATATTGTTGTTTGAAATCATTGCAACATTCCAAACTATTGTAGTCTCTATTAACCAATGTGTATTGCTTTGTAAACACAATGATAATCTTATCCACAACATGTTTATGTGATCAACTGTACTTATGAATGTTTATCCTCATCATTTCTAGCAAGTGTAAACGTCGTAACATTAATGACTTACAAATGTTGTTACTCACACATGGCATCACATTGTAATGTGCTTGTGTATTTTGTTATCATTGTTGTTGTAATGCATGTTTTTTTCACGAAACCATATTAGCATACATTATTGAGTACAAACATCGTACCCTTCATTTAGCTATGTATGAGTTGAACGTCTACAGTAGTAATAACACTCAAATATTGTTAGGGTTTGTCACATAATGATCTAATCCATATTATGTGTACATAACTATGTATTTAAATATATTTGATGTTCGGAACATTTGTCACAAATTAACATAAATATTGTTATTCTGAACGTACAAATCTATAATGTCTAACATGTTCTAACTTGTATGTATATGATTTGACAGATAACATAACAGATAACAATATATAGTAACTAATTCTGTTATAATACTGATATTGTTGCTCTCACATATCACATGACATTACAATACGTATTATATAATGAAATATTAAAAACATATGTAAATGTACTGATATTGTTGATTGGGAATATAAATTGTAATGTACATTTAGTGCTGACTTAACAAAGACACACAAGGCTAGTTCAAATTTTTATTCATAATCACCGCAAAACTGCTACAAAGCATTGATACAGATTTATTAACATTGATTGTGTACACGCGTCACAAGGAGGTAATATTTGCTTGCTTCCATCTCTAATAATACATTTGTCCCATGTATTCATAAGCGACATCTCAGAAATAAAGCGAAGATATGCGTTTGTAACATTGCAAATTGAGGTATTTTTTTAAATTATAACACTTAACACATATTATTATGTTTTTTGAGAAGAAAAATTATGTTACATATATATAGAAACACCAATGATAAATATAAACCGACAGAAGATTAATATGTCTAAAATGACGTTGTTCGCAGTACTACTGATATGTGACTTCCGGGTCCTGAATACATTATAATTTGTGCGCACAACGTGTGTTGCGCGCGCACCTCAGTAATGTGTGGACTAAGTATTAGCGCATGCGCAACACGATCTGTAAGCTGTGCATACAAGACATGTTCCTCCATGCTCATGCTGCTGCTAGCAGTAAGCATATGATCGCGTAAGATACATATAAGGATAGATAAACAAAAGCACTTATATAGACGTACATATATTCACGTAGGGAAGTTACGTGTGTCCACGCACAAACGTGACGCTCACACAATGAGCGTAAACAAGACGCGTGAGGTCATGTTCACACACCATGATAGTCGCGCAAACACACCTCCCACTGAATGACCATTGGGCTACAGCCCTCGGCACGCAACGCACTACCATCGTACGCGCATGACACACTGCACTGACCATAAGAATAAGCTACGGTGCAAGGCAAAACTGCGATACGCGCGCACGTCGGGGGGGGTGTGGCCTGCGCATCGGTAAAGCTTGTCAGGACGCATTGGGACATGATCACATACCTACGTCACATGTGGGCGACACGTACATTGTTTGCATATGCAGATTTTGAACCATGAAGTGTGTGTGTGTTACAGTGACTGTAACAATTCGAACATTAGAATTTAACACAATTATAATGAGTTCATAATGACTACGGCAACAATGTGTAGTCATGGATGTTCCTGTAGTAATATGTTATACGAATGTTTTTTATTAATAATGTCGCTATTTAGTATTAAAGCATGTCAGCTATTTAACGCTTTATGCAGTAATTTGGCTACAACATTGTGTATATTATTATGCAGATGATGCTGTCATATTTTTAACATACATTGTGAATGTCAAAGCATGTAACACATTTTGCTTACCATTATTGTAGACATCCATTTGCTCATAAACATCGCTCCAGCAAGGCACAGCCGCATACCTATGGTTGACTCAATCGTGGTATCTTCATGAAAATACATCTCCGTGCCAACGTCATATGGATCCGCTGTTGGTTGTTCAAACAAGACGGACGGAAGGAGGTACAAAGCTTCGATTGTCATCAACATACTGGTATTCTGCCGCTTAGTTAGGAAAAATACCGTTTAAGTGATGTCCATCTTGCATATGGTCTTGTTGAAGGGACAGTGCAGGTATGTCAGCAGACGTCACAGCCTGTGACTGTTCAATGTTAGTGGTATTAGGCAAAAAAAGGCTATTTAGTAGCAGATATGTTCCCTGTTCAGTGTTAATTTTAAACGAGGGAGCAACATGCCAGCAGCTATATCTTTCTCCTTGTCTGTGAGGTACCAACTCAAAACATTCATTTGCGGATAATGTGAAACGGACAGAAGTTTTCCAATTTCTTTCTTTGGCTGGGTCTTTGAAGTCAGGATAGGTTTCGCTGATAAAGGCATATATCTCACTTACAGAAGCTTTTTCATCTGGTTTTGACTCGATAGCCGCATAAATCATGAACTTGTATGATTGCCGTGAATTGCTTAGCAATGTCGCAGAAACTGCCATGACTTCTTCTCCTTTCAAATGAACAGTGTGGAAGTTTAAACCCGAAGCATATTATATGATTGTGAGAATTTAAACATTGTTTCTTAGTGGTATTTTTCAAGGTTAATATACAAGCGAGCATTTAGACGGTTGGTTCTTCACCCACAACAAAATAGTTGCAATAATTGGCTGAGATAATTTGTGGTCAGATCCACAGTTTTCACATGAAATTAAACAGGACTTTAAGCAGATTAAATTCACATTGAAAAAACAACTTGCTTTATTTAATTAGAATAACAATGTGGTGTAAATTATAAACATTGATAAGAGGTACATATTTTTACATAGACCGAACAACATTGAGATATACACATATTCTCTCTATCTCTGTATATATATATATATATATATATATATATATATATATATATATCTGTCTCTCTATATATATATATATATCTGTCTCTGTCTCTCAGATATATATATATATATATATATCTGTGAGAGACACTGAGAGATAGAGAGACTGAGAGATATATAGAGAGAATGAGAGAGATATAGAGAGAGAGATGTGTACACACACTTCTACATACCCTGTGTGATAAACTTCAGGTAAATATAGATGTGACCTGCATAACTGCAGGCCTTGATTGGCATAAATAGGCCTTATTTTAAAAATATCAGCACATTTGCACAGCTGACTGAAGTATTTGCTCTGTATTATTGAACCACAAAATGGAGCAGATGTTTAGAGATTGTAAATTCATGTACAAAAGACCTGTATGCACCCATCAAGGCCTGGAGATGTGCAGGCCTCATACATACAGTGAGAGACAGTGTATGTAACTATCTCTGAGGCCTGCAGAACACCAGGCCTTGATGGCTGGTAACAGGCATTGGTTTCCCCAAGAGTCAACTTCAACCCAGATTGACCAATTATTGCCTCATTCATAGTGAGCAAAAAATTAAGCCAGCTGTGCTGAACTGTGGATATTATGAAAACAAGGCCTGTTGTCATGCATCAATGCTTGCTGTTTTGCAGGCCTCAGAGATACTTACATACACTGTCTCTCAGTATGTATATATGTATAGAGAGGGAGAGGTCAGTATTTATACACTGTGTGTGTGTATATGAATGTATATATATATATATATATATATATATATATATATATATATGTATGTATATATATGTATATATCAATGTATATATAAATGTATGTGTTTTCTACAGAGAGATGATGTGTGTACATAGATGTGTACATATATATACATACACACACAGACAAATACTATATGGATCCACACTTACATATGATTATCTCTTACAATATTGTAGAATGTAAACATGTTGAATTTAGAATTAAGATTATGTGAAGTACATTTCTTAATATGCCCAATACACAATAACACATGACATGAAACAGTAGTTAATGTGACATGGTAAAGGTCATAATGTTGTATATAAAACATACTCTCATAACATGACAGTAAACTGGTGTTAAATGTTACACTTAATTGAACCTTACTCCATGTCATATTACATGTAAATGTAAATTTGGGCCTACTGTGTTATAAGTAACCAACTCATTAATAAGATGTTATGAAACATGCATCACATTCATCACTGAATGAGCATTTGTAAACATTCATACTTGTCATTGTCACTCGATCTCCTAACAACTGTTTAAATTCTGGATCTGTCAATAGTATCCTCCAATGTTTCTGAAGGATACTAGGTAGATTTGACCATTGATTGTTAAAAGTGCCCACAAATTGTATTTTCCCATCTTGGAACCTCTTCTTAACCTTAGGTATAAGGAGTGCTTCTCTCTTACATTTGGTGCTATGTTCAAAGCCCTTGGCAACACAGGATTTGCTGTACCCTCTACTGTAAAACCTTTCCTTCAAATCTACTGCCCGTAGATCAAATAACTCCGTGATCGAGCAATTTTATTTTAACCTCAAAAATTCACTTGTTGGTATACCAGAGATTTAGTGTTGATGTGGGAGCTATCAGCATGCAATATGACATTAGTGGAAGTGCCTTTGCTAAAGATATCAATGATCAAATGACCAGACTTGCCAATATCAATTTTTAGATCTACAAAATCGACAGAATCACGACTCCATTTAAAGGTTAGTCTGATGTTCATATCATTGTGGTTGAGGACACCGATTAAAACCTCAAACTCCGCATCACTGCCATGCCCCAGTATGAGGATGTCATCGATGTACCTCAACCTCCCATTCCCACCAACCCAGGAAGAGGATCGCATATGAGGGCGCACAAGTAGCCCCCATAGCTGTACCTCTTTTTTGGAGGTAGAATTGGTTGTTAAAAACAAAAAAATTATTGGAGAGTATGAAGGTAAGTAATGTCAGAAGTAAATTCATTAAACATACTGACAGGTTCTGCATAGAGAGAAAGAATTTAGTGGCCCTCAGCCCATGGACATGATGGATGCTTGTGTAGAGGGACTCAACACAATGGCTGTGTAACATCAAACGTGTCACATTTAAAGTGTCTGGCAGAGTTAATTTTGGAGTTATCATCTCTGAATGTTTACTTTCTATATCTTTAATCATGAATGCATTCTGAATATCTAGACTACCATTCTGATTTATTTCTTCAAACAGGTATGTGTCAGAGCTGAATTATATCACCAATTGCTACAGAATTTAAAACGTATTCATTGGTATGTGTCAGAGCTCAATTCTACCATCAATTGCTACAGAATTTAAAATGTATTAATTAGTATGTGTCCGAGCTGAATTCTATCATCAATTGCTACAGAATTTAAAATGTATTAATTTGTATGTGTCTGAGCTGAATTCTACCATCAGTTGCTACAGAATTTAAAATCTAATCAGTATGTCTGTAAAAGTTGATTATGCAAACACCTCCCTTAAATGTTAGTCAAGTGGCTGTGTTTTAGAGTATTTAAAACCATCCATCTAGGCTGTGAAGCCATATGGCTGTGTAACATCAAAAGTGTCACATTTAAAGTGTCTGGCAGAGTTAATTTTGTAGTTGAAATTGGAGGTGATTTAAGGAAGATCTGGACTCTGCACAACAACTTTGCAATTGAGAGAAATTTACTTTCCAAAAGCTGTGATTCTTTGTACTCTTTCTATCCTACAGTACCTGGGAAGTCTCTCCTCCTGCATCTCACTATGCCCTCCCTACGGCTTTTTCTGTTTACTGTTTCCTCACTCCTATTTGAGCATTTCTGTTCTCTCCAACTTCCCCACTCCACCATTATTTATAAACCACTCCCCCAACAACTTCTTTACCCCTCAATAAAAAAACACCCACACACATCCTCTATTCACACCCTCTATCTACTCCTTCTTGCTGCTGGGGATCTCCCCTAAGCCTCAAGCCAGACATACACACCTGATTTCACCCATGCCTCCCTGCCATCTCTTCCCCTGTAAATTGTGTTAACCATCTCATTTTAATACTGACTAACCTTAAAACTTGCCCCACAAATCAAACATTCCAATAGCCTGCACGCATGGTTACTGTCCCACACTCAGTCACTCCTACCACCACTGTGACCAAATACTGCCATCTACAGCACTTATTCCCTCACATGCTGTCTCTGTAAGTTCCCCATCAAACCTCTAAGATTGTAAGCTCTTCGGGCAGGGATTTCCTTTCCTATTGTCTGATTTTGCTGCACATATTGTATTATTATTATTCCCTGTACTGTATTCTTTGTGAAGTGCTGAGTACACTTTTGGCGCTATATAAATAAAGGCATACAATACAATACAACATCGCAAGTAGCGATTAGAGTATTAGTATCAACAATAATAGAGTTCACTCTAGACAAGACATCAATCGTATCTCTTAGATAGATACGAAGGCAAGATTTCAGCACAAGGCCTCATGAAGATGTCCAAAAAGTACATATTGGTCCACAAAGACCACCCATTCTTGAGGCAATCGGTCTTCCCGGGGGCTGGGCCATGTCCTTGTGAACTTTGGGGAGTAAATAAAATGTGGGGATAACTGGCCATTTTGAGAATGACCTATCTCTAATGTGTTCAGTAATGATACCATCTAGACTGTCTGTTAACAGAATACCATTTAGTTCTTTCTTACATCTCAAAGTGGAATCATTAATCAGAACTTGATAACATAAGGGGTCTCTTAATTGTTTAAAGACCTCTTTTTCATACATTAGTTTTGACCCGGTAACCACATTACCTCCTTTATCAACAGGTTTTATTTCTACTGTGGTCATCTTCTGAATGTCCGATAGTGCTGCCCATTCTGTCTTGGTTAAGTTCCCTGTTCCTGAAAAACATGTACTGTAGTCTTTCTGCAGTATGTTGACTGAATAAAGATTAGAAAATATCTCCACCGACGAACAGGACTGTACCGGAAGGCAAAAAATAGATTTGGGTCTCACGGGAGAAACAACTTTTAATTAATTAATTACCTCATCTCCTTCAAAGATTTACATCATGTCTCGAAGAACTGAAAGTTCATTACTATTCCAATTTTGGGTAGATAGTCCTTGCCCCGGTTGTTCATCTGTTTTATAATAATGTTTAAACAGTAATCATTTCCTGCAGAAAAGACTCAGGTCTTTAACCCACTCAAATTTATCTGTTGTGTGGGTTGGTGAAAAGGTGAGTCCTTTTTCCAGAACATTAACTTGTTCTTTCATAAGCACGATTTTAGATAGATTAATTATAGTAAGTTGATTATTCACTGTCGGAACCCCCGTCTCTTGCCTTTGTACCCAAATCTTCTGCGGTCCCTTAATTGATGTTCGTCCCCGCCTCGTCCTCCTCCTCGACCTCGCTGAGAGTCTCTTCTGTCTAAAAAATGATCCTCAGTGTCAGGCATATAGCTATGCCTAGACTCATAGTCAGATAAGTCCATGTCTGACGTAGTCGCTCCTGAGGAAAAATTGGAAGAGACATGTGAGGTGACATTAACAAGTTTCTTAGCTTTTTTACCCCTGTTCCGTTTAGAAAACCTCTTTTGCTTTGTAACCTGTAAGATCACGGGTGTACTACTTTTTCTTGGTGTTTACTATGTCTTGGTCATATTTGTCCACCTCAGATGTTATCGCTTATTATTGCGGTATCTGAGTCCTCCAAATCTTTTTGCGTTGATTCAATTTGTGTTTTAATGTCCTCTAGTACCATAGTGTCATTTTCGATCGAAATATTCATAAGCTCCATTGAGCAGGAGTTAAAAACATCTTCCCATTTGTCCTTGATTTTATCACAAAAATTATATGCTGGAAAAGTTTACAGACACAAACGGGCTGTTGTGAGCTGAGAAATGCTTTAATCTCCGGTTCTCTATTCCTTGAAGAGATCAGGTCATTGACCACACATCTTGATGATGTGATGTGTAATTGGATATGCTGCCGATGCCTGGAGTGAACTGCACGGCTTTCCACGATCAGCTGGTAGCACTGATGTGGTATGCGGAACAGCAGTCACACCCTACGACGTGCTTAAACAGCCAATAGGTGATGTTTATGCTGAGAGCGCACACAATTTCAGTGTGATCCCCTGTAAATAGCAACCCATCTACTCCTGACTCCTCACTCTGTGAAGAAGTCGCAAGACGAAACACGTATAGAGTGGGAGCTGGAGCGGGACCCCTGGACTTTATTCAAGTGTTTGTGCCACTTCACTCACCTTTGGACTTGCCAACCCCCTCTTGCTGTCTGGCTGCTCCTGCAGTAACCAAGGGATTTAATGAGCTTGTCTTTTTTCATATGATTGGACTCCATTTACAATGGATCAGGCTCACATACTCTCACCAAGAGGGATAAGTATATATTTATTTTTGGTCCTCCCCGAGTGTGTTTGGATAATCACTGTGTACTATGATGCATTGTTTTTTACTATCTCGGGACTATTTCACTCTGGTAGGTTAGGTTAATCTAGTATCAGCATTTTTCACTGATCTCAGTGTATGAATCCTTTAAGAGTCTGACCTATGACTATGCTATTTTTCATGTGTGGAGTGCATGAGATTATATGTGAGATTTATTGTGAGCTCTGTCTCAGGGCTTTATCTCTCTGACCGTCCGGTCTTGATGACTCAGGGAATTTGTTTCCCTGAGCTCTCATGTGCATTTTCGCTCTTATAGCTTTCCACTAGTGCCAAGACTAGATTCATGTCCTGGTAGAGGTTTTGTGGCACTTTCTTTATGTCCAATTTATTGGTCCTGCCATTTTGTTTTTATATGTTTTAAGTGTGATATAGTTGTAGTCAATACATTGTTATATTTTTGGGGATCATCTCAGTGCACACCAGTGAGATTTCTTGTTGTTTCTTTCTTCTGATATGTGTGTATCTACTACTGTTCTGGGGTCATACTATAAAAAGGATGTTACAGAACCAAATTGTTCCCCATCTAATTTTATTAAATAAGAACAACATTATTTGTGTAAATGCTGGATTTACTATCCCCCGCCTTTTTTTGTGCTTAATTCTTCACTCATTTCACATTTTCTTAGCTAGATGTATTTCAGCAGCTTTTCCAGTCATTCAATATCATCAATTTTACGTTGAATCTTTTTCACCACAAACTGTCTGTCTGTAAACATACATATGTAGCAAGACTTACTGTCTTCGGTACCATGACCAGGTGCAAAATTCCACCCCCTGAAACACTTTATGTACTGAAGTCCAGTCGCAGGCAGCCAATAGAATCACATCCCACGGTTTTGTGTTTTTTTTAAATTTAATTGCAACTCAGTATGGCACAATAACTTAACAGGTGTTTTTATACAGTACTTTAACTGATTTCAGTTGTAGGCAATTGCTCAGATGTAAAATAAATTATTATGAATGGAGACAGCTTTGTTTAAGAGACTATTTCTTTAAGGTCACTCAACACCTCCTTCGCTAAGGACAAAGGACAGGCAAAGGACACCCCACAGAGTCTGCCAGGACCCCACTGAGCATCCCTACATTCTTTCACCGACAATTCCCACAGGATTTCCAGTAACTGTTAGACGTCTGGGTGGTAGTTTTCCCTACCACGGCAAACTGTGAAAATGGTACCTATTCTAATAATTGCATGTTGTGTTTATTTACAAATGATATATACAACATACATACAGGGCTCCTAAAAGTTAATCCCTTAGGTGCCGCATACTGTACATGTCAAGTATCCCATGCTGTTGGCTATAGTATTGTTTTGTTTTCTCTTTTCTCTATGCAGCGAAAGATATATAAAAGACGCAGTAAACAATTGGTAATGGAAGACCTGCTGATACAGTCTACCTTGACAAGCTTGACTGTCCTGGATTACAGAGTGTGCTAGTCACCAATCAAGGAACCATTCAAAATTTTAAACATACGGATTTGAAAAGAAAGTCCACTTTTTGTCCTTAATACGATAAGGGGAATTTCATTGGTATGTTTTTCCCTCTTAATACCCATGATTTTGAAGAATTATCTATGCATAATCATAATGTCAAAGGAAATTAAAATTACAGAGAAACTTGGGCAATCAACAAGTTAGCGGAAAATAAAGACATGGAGATTAGGCTAGTAGATAGAGAGGGACACAGTGGTTATGAGTAAACAATTTTATCTAGATCAAGGGTGGCCAAACCGCAGGCACATGCAGCTCTTCAGTACTTCATGTGTGGTAAAATGGCTTTTTCCGTAACTACTGTTATTACTTGGGTGGCTGGAAATTCTGCCATCCTGCATGTTCCTCCTCTCTCCTCCTCCCTCCTCTGCCTGTTACTGTGTGTTCACCCTGAGTCGTCATGTCACACCAGAAGTTGGTCCCGACTTCATCAACCCTGGACTAGAGGCTGTGCCCCAAGGTAAAGTGTGGTGTGTGTGTGTGTGTGTGTGTGTGTGTGTGTGTGTGTGTGTGTGTGTGTGTGTGTGTGTGTGTGTGTGTGTGTTTGAGTGTGTGTGTGTGTGTGTGTGTGTGTTTGTGTGTGTGTGTGTGTGTGTGTGTGTGTGTGTGTGTGTGTGTGTGTGTGTGTGTGTGTGTGTGTGTGTGTGTGTGTGTGTGTGTGTGTGTGTGTGTGTGTGTGTGTGTGTGTAGTATTGAGAGTGGGAAGGGAAAGAATTGAGAGTGGAGGGGGGAAGAATTGAGAGTGGGGGGGAGGGGTAGAATTTGAGATAAAGTCAAAGCATGCCATTTATGCCACAACAAAACAGATACGTTTGTGTCTGCTTTCACCAAATACTGTGGGACATTATTTATAGTCCATTGGGACTTAATTTTCACAAGATTGTATTTAAGGAACTGAGGCTCTGTTGGAAGCCATAACCCATAAGGAAGCTCCACATGAGTGAAACACGTAGAGCACTGTGGACTCTCTCTCCATTCGGACACACAAAGGCGTTCTACTCTGCCTCCAGCCATGATGTATGTATTTATTTAGTTCCCAAAGTGTACTCAGCACATCACAAATAATACAGTACAGGGAATTATAATAATACAATAAGCACAGCAAAATCAGACAAAAGGAAAGAAAATCCCCACCCTGAAGATCTTACAATCTAAGTGGTATGTTTGAGATTTACAGAGACAGCAGGTAAAGGAATAACTGCTGTAGATGGCCACAATAATTGGTAGAAGTGACTGTGGGCGTGGGACATTAGCCATGAGTGAAGGCTATTGGGATGCTTAATTTGTAAGGCAAGTTTTAAGGTTAGATAGTATTAAATCAGATAGGTTAACACCATTATCAGGGAACGAGGTGGCAGGGAGGTGTGGGTGAGAGCAGGTGTGTATATTACTGGGTCCAGGATTAAGAGAGATATCCCCAGATATCCCCAGCAGCAGGAAGGGGTAGATAGAGGGTGTGAATATAGGATTTGTGGGGGTGCTTTTTATTGAGGAATAAAGAAGTTGTTGGGAGAGAAGTTTATAAATAATGGTGCAGTATATGGCACAGGCATAGGTGGAAAGGAGGAGGGATGAAGAAATTTGGATAGGAGGATAGTGGGGAAGTTGGAGAGAACAGAAACGTTTACAAATGAGTGAAGAAACAGTAAACAGAAAAAGCAATAGAGAAGGCATAGTGAGATGCAAGAGTAGAGACTCCCCAGGTATTGGATGATAGGAAGAGTACACATTATCACAGCATTTAGAAAGTCAAGTTCTCACAGTTGTAGGGTTGTTGTTGTAGTGCACAGTTCGGATCTTCCTGTAGTCTTCACTCCACTTCTAACTCCAGTATTAACTTCACAGACACTTTATATGTGACACTTAAGATGTTGCAATCCAGAAGTAAGGCCACTTGCAAATGCTGAGGAGCAGAGTGTTGCTGTTTGTCAAAACAGAGCCTGAGTGCTTCCGATTTTTTTACCCTTTTTAGTGATCTGAATGTGCAATAATATCGTAAAGTCCGTGAGTGTATTACCACTTTTACACCTTTTAATAGCATGATATGTTATTGTACTAAGTTTGTCTCTTCTATCTTACGTGTAGCTTAGTGCCCCTGGCTATGTGTTTCCCGGCCCTGGCATGTAAGTCCTGGTAAGTGCAGGCAATGTTGGGGTTAAATCTCTCCACATGGCCAGGATGTGAGTCCGCTGACACACTCATAATATTGTTGCCATAGCCAGGTTCAGGCTTGATGGTAGTAGGGTGCGTCATGTCTGATGGAAGAGTGTTATGGGGTCACACGTGGTATGGTGTGACACCGGGAACTCCTCTAGCCCCTGCCCAGTTTGGCGCAGGGTCACGAACCACTCCCTAGGTATATAAGAGGCTCCTAACCCAAATTTAGTAAGACGATTTCAGGATGTAGCCTGCTCCCCAGTAAGTGAGGCAGGTGTCTGCCTTACCCCATCAGGGGGTAAGGGGATGGCAACTTGCCTCAGGTTCCTCAAGCCCTTGGGAGGCCTAGTCAGGGAATGACTGAGATGCAAGATGCGAGGGAAGATGTAATATGATGGTCATGTGAGAAGTACCTCTCTTGCAAGGGATGGAATTGGGTACTTGGGCCACCAAATGGTGAATGGTTCCATGTCTCCGTATTGTTATTGGGAAAGGGAGTTCCTGCAGAGAATATTACCTGCCCCCGGCGGCTACCCTGCAGTATGGAGGTGCTGCATCAAGGAATCACCTATATGTCCCGTTGCTATTCCCACTACCACCACGGAGACACAGGCTTTCTGGTCTACAGCAGGTGAGCTACACAGCACCAGAGTACATGTAACAGGAAAATCTCCCGTGAGAGGGGGGAAAGGGTGATGTATATGGCAGTTTTGTAGCTAACCGATACATTGAAAACAAATGAAGATACAGTGTTTCTCCTATGAAAAATGCCTGAATATTGCTTAAGACCATGTGAGTGGGATTAATCCCCCTTCTTTACATCACTTTAGACACAGTCGATACATATTATATTTTTTTTCTTGTCTTTTTTTCTATATTTACACCCTTGGAATCTTTGCGCTCCGGAATTACTATTCTTCACATGGGAGGTGGATGGGGGCTCTGCCTCCTCACACTGGAGGAGTAAGAGACAGAACTTTTGCTGCAGTTTTAAATGAAAAGAAAAGTAATATAATTTACAATCTCCATCTTTTTTGTACATACTGTACTATTGTTTTAAGCAGTAACACCGTCAACACTAACAGTACTGCAAACAGCACTTAATATAACACACAGACAACAATACTCATGGGAATACTCAGTGAACAATATCCTTCAATCCCCATCCTCATAGTTGCCTTCTCCCTCTCCAACCACGATGGGAGATCATTGTCCCATCCAACTGCTGCCAGGGAGGCCGTCCATTCTCCTCCTCATCGACCAGCTGAGTTTAAACACTACAGCTTATTGTATCAGACATACACAATTTTAGCAAACTCAACACACAGACCTACAGTATTATATATGCATATATTTGTGACAATTGGGTGGCTACTGCAAAATTGACATCAAATATACAGCAGTAAACAGTAAACAAAGAAGCCCCAATGCTCATCTTATACTTATTAGATATTTGGAAATATCTTGTGTTGAAGGAGCAGCATCTTTTCTAAGTTTAATCACTGTTTCATATTGAGTTTGGAGCACTTTAACACTTATTCACATTTATTCAAAAGTGATCTCTATACGTGTGTATTATTTCTACTCTCTTGAATGATATTTTGCTTGATTTTGTTGTATCTACCTCCCACGTGAAGCCAGACCCTGACCCCCCCTCCAGCTCTGACATGAGGAAGAAGCCCCCGCCCAGTGCAGCAAGTGCAGCAGCAAATAAACAGGGCCTGTAGTTTAGAGGGATGGAGTTATAGTAGGAGGGGATTAAGAGTAGGTGGGTCTTAATGTTTTTTTTATATACTTTGTTTATTTAATAAACATTTATTTTTTTCTGTGAAGATTCAGGGCTTTGTGGCAAGTTAAGGATCTATCGACTTTCACACAGGATTTATTTACCCTGTTTTGGCTTATTTTTGTGCCATCAGGATCGGATTATTTTTAATGCTTTTGTCGATTTTTTATTTTTAACTTTACCTTCGGGCTTGGATTATTTTTAATGCTTTTATGGGATTTTTATTTGTATTGGCCTTTGGGCTTGGATTTGTTTTTGTTTTTTATGGTTGGGCATCAGCCCTTTATTGGGTGTCTCTCCGGGTTCCCCTGAGGATACAGAGGACAGCCTTCATCCTGGCTGGAGTAAGTAATACATTTCTTTTTAGAGTCTACATTGATAGCCACATTGGCAATCTAGGCCCCCATTGAGGGATGTAATTGTTTTAATTTAGATTATTTTATATGTTGATTTATTGTAATCAAAAAAGGGGGAAGCTAGAGATGCCCTACAAACATAACCATATAATTACTAATAACACCCAATCCAAAAATATATGGAAGGTGCTCCTAGGAAGATATAAGATATAACAGCAAACAACAACGTTCTAAGAAACAGGCAAAAAGAGGCAAATGAAAACTTCCAAAACGGAACTCAAAAGATATGTACAAAAAATACACATTTCCTCCAAATACCGATGCATACATTTCTTAATAACATTTAAAAACCACATACCGTATAAAGTGCTTAGACTGACAAGCCCACTAATCACATAACCTGATATGTACAGTATAGTGAGACTTGATAAGCATGGCTAGTATTGTACAGTTGATCATTACTGTCTGAGAGTTTGCGTCCCAGAACCACCTCCTAATGTAATTCTTGGTCTATTCCCACATGTCCTTCCTTAATAGAGTTAGGATATAGTTGTTAACATATTCAGCAAATAGATAAATTGCCTGCTGCACTTCAAAACAGAAAATATATTTTCAATCCTTGGTATAATAACCTTCTTATAGTAACTGATTGCAAGGTATAGACATATCAGCCGAGTGTTAACTGGCTACAAAGTTTGTAGCTACAATGTTGGAAGAGAATGTTAGTCTCAAGCTGTTTGAACTGCCAGCCGTTACTTGCTACAGTGTGTGCAGCTATAGCATTGAGAGAGAGGAGAGGAGGTTTGCTGTCAGTTATGAGGCAGTCAGCACTAATGCACAAATACTGCCCTCAGATCTTACAGATTGATCACAGATAGTTAGCTAAAGGAGTAGAGGCTACCCTTAAATATACACATAAAATGCTATAATGCTATAATATATATACATATATATATATATATATTATATATATATATCTATATTTATAGCATTTTATGCAAAATGCTATATATATATATATATATATATATATATATATATATAGCATTTTGCAGGGATGTGTGTTGTAATTGCATTGTAGGACAAAGTGGCATATCGAGTTGTAGAGAGGGTTCCATTTGCTAAAGTGAGTTCAAGGTGCTGCACCGTATATTATGTCTGCAGAGTCTATAATTGGCATTAGCATCTGCTGTTAAATGCACATTCTTACAAGTGGGATTAGGGAGGATTTAAAAGCACACCTAGTTTGGCATAGGTTTTTGGATGTCATAGTATCAATATGCAACCCAAATATTAAATGGGAGTCAAAACATATGTCCAGATATTTAAAACTAGTAACAGGGGCTAGAGTAGTGTTTGAGACAGTTCTGATCTGTAGCTCCGTCATTGTTTTGGGAAATACAGTTTTCAAGTCTTGATAAATCAGATTGAAGTATGTGTCCAAAGACAGAGAAGCTAGGGCTGTGTGCATGTAAAATGATGTCATCCGCATACATGTGCATTGAAGCTGGCTTACAAGCTGTAGATAGATCATAAATGAAGACGGGAAAGAGTAGGGGTCCCAGAACAGAGCCTTGTAGGACCTGGCAGTTGACCTCCAAAGGGTTGGCACTGGAGCCTGAGATAGACACATATTGGGATCTACCCGATAGCTAGACGTGAAACCAGTTTTAAGCGTGTTCCCCTATTCCAGAGCACTGAAGATTGTTTAACAATATAACATGATCAACAGTATCAGAAGCCTTTGCAAAATCTAGGAATATTGCACCAGTACGTTGTTCCATTCCATGCTAGATCTTATTGTAAACTTTTAGGACGGTAGTTACAGTGGAGTGCTTTGGGTGAAAGCCAGTTCGCTAAGGAAATTTGTCTTGGAATAGTAATTGCTTAATTGGGAATGTACACATGTTTTAATGCCTTTAGATACAATTCGGAGTAGAGAGATTGGTCTGTAGTTGCAGACAAGTGTTTTTGTCCCCAGTTTTGAAGATTACGACAACTCTGACAGTTTACCAGGTCTTTGGAATATGGCATTTAGATAAAAAAGAGTTGATTAAGGAGGCGAGCGGTGGAGATAGGTGGAGATTAATCATACCATATTCTGGTTAGTCTCAGTGGTCTGCCTATTCTTTCGGGGAACAAGCAGTAAATCACATTTTGCACCTTTTAATTTTACAGTACAAATGAATGCCTTCTTAATACATCTTCTGCTATAACCTCTATCAAAGAATACATTTTCCTGTTCCTTCACCCTCCTAGAAAAAATCAGATAATTTTAACAATTTATCCAGAGTGGCCCTGGGGTGGTTGGTTAGGTCTCCCAGGGGGTGACAAGAGGAGTTAACCCTTTTATTACCTTAGTGATTAGTAGTAACTAGCCACAAAGGTAGTCAAAGGGGGTAAGTAATGTATTATAATATTTAAAAATGTTGTTAATTTTTAATACAGCTTATCATTGATTGCAAATGTGGCTATCAATGCCGCGATTGAGACGGCCTAGATAGCCACAGTGACAATCAATGGGTTTATGGTTAAAACATTTTTTTTAATACTTTTAATGTAGTGTTGTTTTTTTTGTATACATGTGTATTTTTATTTTTATTTTTAAATGCCCAAAGCACTATTTGCCATTAGTCTAGAGGGGGTAGGTTTGTTGAGGGGGGTGGAGGTACAGAGGATGGGGTGATGTTTTTTGAGAGTGGGGGATGTGTAGTTTTCCCAAGGAAAACTGAGGTCCTACAGTAGATATTTACTGTTTGCAGTACTATCATGCAATACACCCAATATCACAAGCACCCTGCCTAGGTATCCCACTTGACTTCTCTTTCACATTCTCTTCTCATATTCACAATATAGCTAAAACCCATCGTTTTCTCCTCCAAAATATTGCAAAGATACGCCCTTTCCTCTGTCACTCTACTGCTACAGTAAATCTCTACTGCACGCCTTCATTCTCCCCCATCTCAACTACTGTATGGTAACCTTCCTACCTCTCAACTTTCTCCCCTACAATCTATCTTAAACGCTGCTGCTCCTGCTAGAATCACTTTAGTCTCTCCTAAATCTGTCTCTGCATCTCTCCTGCTGAAATTCCTCTTCTAGATTCTTATTAAACTCTGTGGGGCCTATGCACTAAGCGTTCATAAAAAAATCGCCTGGTCTGTTACGCATCAGTTTTTTTCAGTGTATTTATCATGGTATTCAGAAAGACTTTATGAAGGCTACTAGAATAAGCCTCTTTCTTTGACCAAAACTTACGAGGATCGGCCATGTGATATTCGCCTCTTTCAAAAGGGCTCACCCGTCGATCTGCAGCGACCTGACACAGCTGCATAGAGAGCTGCACAGAGAGAGCCGCCTCTCCCTGCGCATATCTCACCAGCGATCGCAGGGTTTTAATTAAAAATGTTTTACTAGTGTACGTGAGCAAGAGGTCTCCGGGGAAGAACAGCGTTGATTTGAGGTCTGGGGACCCCCTGAATCTCGAGATACAGGCCCCGTTATGGGGTACAACAGACGACAGAGAAGCCCAATGCTACATCCAACATGACAGAAATACACAGTAAAATACTTATATATTCTCTTGAAAAAGGGTCATTTAGTTTAACACTTTGGCCAAAGCGTTGTAAGCTTGCGAGCCACGACAAGGCAGACACCTGTTTGCAAGTCCTAACACTACCAGATAAAATACTAATATACCTCTATAAGGATTAAAATTCTCATTTACCTCTATTAGGAGGGAGAAAAACCACATTGGATTTATATCCAGCAGAATGAAAGGACCTACTAACTTGGGAAGTGGGGAGGGGCTTAAAACCTGGGAAGGAGGAGCCACCAACCCCCAACAGCTGAAACAGCTGAGAATAGGTTAACAGAACACAAAACCCCAGAAAGCTCTTTTTGGGAACCCCTGAGCCCCCACAAAATATATGTATGTATTTAAGTGTCAAAATGGAGAGCTATTGAGCATGGCATATGTATACAACAGACGACAGAGAAGCCCAATGCTACTGTACATCCAACATGACAGAAATACACAGTAAAATAATTAGATATTCTCTTGAAAAAGGGTCATTTAGTTTAACCCTTTGGCCAAAGCGTTGTAAGCTTGCGAGCCACAACAAGGCAGACACCTGTTCGCAAGTCCTAACACTACCAGATAAAATACTAATATACCTCTATTAGGATTAAAATTCTCATTTACCTCTATTAGGAGGGATAAAGACCACATTGGATCTATTTCCAGCAGAATGTAAGGACCTACTAACTTGGGAAGTGGGGAGGGGCGGGCTTAAAACCTGGGAAGGAGGAGCCACCAACCCCCAACAGCTGAAACAGCTGAGAATAGGTTAACAGAACACAAAACCCCAGCAAGCCCTTTTTGGGAACCCATGAGCCCCCACAAAAAAATGCTCCCTAGAGGGCTTGAGTGAGGCTGACATTATCAGCTGCTACCAATTGAGCTCAGTGGCTGTCTTGGAACTCTATGAAGTGTTAAGGGAAGATTTGGAGCCAACAACAGACAGGAGTCATGCAGTACCTTGGCTTGTTAAAATGCTGAGCTCATTACATTTCCTTGCTTCTGGCTCATTTCAGACGATAGTGGGCATTGTAGGCGGGGTCTCGCAGACAACATTCTCCCGGGCCTTTAGTCAGTTTTTATGTTCACTGACTCGACGGGCAAGTGATTATATATATTTCCCTAGTGAGCCGATAGAGTGGCAGGCACTGAAGATGGCATTTTATAATGTAGGTGGGATACCCAATGTGATGGGTGCTATAGATTGCACACATGTTGCGTTGACTCCGCTACGTGAAGAGGAGAGGGATTTCAGGAACCGGAAACATTACCACTCACTCAATGTGCAGGTCGTATGTGACGCGCACATGAAAATTATGAGTGTTGTTGCCAAATTCCCAGGTGCCTGCCACGATTCCCATATTCTGCAGAGATCATTAGTCTTCCGTAAATTTGAATCGGGGGAATTCGAGGACGGTTGGCTATTGGGTAAGTCAATGTTACAGAAACTGTACTTAGATTTACATTTAATGTAGAGTTTAATGTTTCATAATGTGTAGCAAATATTTTATGTAACCACTGACACTGCACATTTTTGATGTTGTATGTCATTGACTACATATCTAATCCATGTAATGCAGCGTAACATTATATAATGTTGAGTGGATAGTTAGGGCATGTGTTGTGTATTATACACTCAGTGTGATGTACTAGGACATGGTAATAGTCTAATTATGGAATATTGTACCATATTATATAAACATTCATGTGATGTGACTGTCTTATAGGCGATTTAGGATATGGAAGCCGGCCTTGGCTTCTGAAACCACTGGGTAATACTCAAAGTCCTGCGGAGGAAAGATATAATGCCGCCCACATAGCCACCCGCTCGGTGATTGAGAGGACATTTGGAGTTTTGAAAAGTCGCTTTCGCTCTCTTGATAGATCTAGTGGTGCGCTCCAGTTTTCGCCAGCGAAGGTTGGTGACATTGTGATTTGTTGTTGCATTCTGCACAACATTGCAGTAAGGCACAATATTCAACACGACATTCCTGATAATTTAGAGGAGGATCCTCCCGTGCCTCCTGCAGGGCTTAGGGAGCATACAGCCAGGGGTGTGGAGACCCGCAGGATGTTAATCGCAAATTTTTTCACCTGATAGTTTTTCTTTTACATACAAGAGAATGATGTTGTTATGTGAGTCACATTACATTGTGTTTATCTAATCCTAGGATCCTGCTCTCTCAAATAAAGTGCCAATTTTGTAGGGAAGGATCAGAAGTTCGTATGACACCGGGATGTCAATGTTTAACACATTTGTCCTTGTATAAATCATATTTCCACACACCTGTACAATGTGTGCACCCTTGAATGCATAATGTTGTGCATTAAGCGAATCTTTCGTGCTGTATTTTATGAATATGCCTCTAGTGTTATATTAAAACGTCACAAGTACTCTACATTATTATATATCATTTTAGAAATAAACATGATACTTAATTAAAAGAAATACAAACATTTAATAATTGTGTACATAAATAATGTTACAGTCGTTATTGTTCACATTCCTTACTTAATAGTATTATTTCCACATATGTAAGTATTACTACATACATAATTTGACTATCTGCAGGAATAGGAGCAGATGACATGGGGATATCTTCTATCAGTAACCTGTCATGTATTCCTAGCATAAGTGATATTGTATGTTTGAAAATACACATTTCTATATTCAGATAATGTCAATGATTTATACATTTACTCATGTACAAATGTGACCAATACATTCAACTTCCACTATAACTAACTAAATGTGTATTTATTAAGACAACGTAGCAAATCATTAATTTTATTCTTTGAGTGATGTAAAAGTGTACTGAGCATGACCTAACAACAATGGAGCACTAAGAGAACCTAGAAATGCAAAATAATAGTCATGTGTCCAGACATTTGTAAGTTTTAGAAAATAGGCAAAAATCGATGTTAAAGCTAGTTATAACATTATAGAATCTAACATTAGCTAGGAGATATAAAAAATAGATGGTTCACTTTACTGTGTAGCATAGCATGAGTGTCCATTTATGTGGCATGTGGACACTATGTAAAAGCTGTCAGTTCTTCGGTGTTTGGATACATCCATTAGTGTGTGAAAAAAGGTGGATAACAGGCGCGAACAACTTAATGAAAGGTGAAAATAATAATAGTAATCTGTGTTAAAGTGATGAAAATGAATGTATTATCCAAACACCCAGCTCAAAAAACCTCACTGGTGGGACCTGTTTCACGGGTTCCAAGGTTAAGGAATTTCTCAAAACATCCAGGGGGAGCATATATGGGAATAAAAGAACAAAATACACAAATTTAAGTGCAGACGTTTTTAAACAAGTGGAATTATTAGGCAGCGTCTTGGCTCGTATAGTTGCTCTACTCACAGGACTTAAGAGTTAATATAGGCAGTTGGCAAATTGGGTTGCCACCCATGTAGGTAACTGTGCACCGGACCCCCTATCGAATTCTCCGTCAGCAAAATGCGCATGTAAAATGAGAGAGAAAGCTACATAGTGCGATCAATTGGTAAACTTTATGAATAAAATAAGGGTAAAAAATGCGCACTTACAATGTGCTGATAAAATAAAAGCATGTATCACACAAGGTGAATTGGAGGTGTCCCGAACAGCTCACCGCCTCCCTTAGGTCTTTGGCTGGCTTCCACGGCTCTGTGTCCCGAATCGGAGCTTCCCTCTGTGCGCCCGTCTGGATGTGTGACGTCACGGCTGCAGGGTTGGTTTACTACGGGTCGCCTCCAAGCCCAAAATTGGTCCACTCAACGCGTTTCGCCCAGCTACCAGGAACTGTTCTCGGCTTCGTCAGGAGTATGAGTAATTGTGTACTGGTGGCTCTTATATACCCATTTGTACTGCTAAATTAGCTTAACTTTCAATTAATCAATTGAATCAGCATATATTGCACTGGGAGTCGAAGTTGTTACAGCATGTCTTTAACATGAATAAAAAATCTAAAATGCTTCAATAAGTATAGACTCAACAACATGGGGGGACATAAATCTAACAGCAATATAGATGTATATTACAACTTATAGTATAGATGTATTACAGCCTAACCCTTAATGGGTCATATGAAATGTCATTGAAACAGTATTATTTAGAATCAAAGTATTTATCTAATTAGTAAGCTGATCTAGAATTTTAAAGTTAGATTCTAAGATGGTTTTCTTAGTCTATTTACATATGATGGAAAGGGATTGGGGAGATGAATATAGCTTCATATAGGAAACTCACTGTATTGTGTTGTTCATTGGATGTTCTTATTTATCAAAGTGACAATTAGTCAAAAATTTATTAAGAATATTGATCACTAAACACTAGTAAATTGCTATTCCAAATAAATGTGTTTTTCCAATATGTGTTTCAAATCTATTGAGGAACTTAGTGATTAAAGCATATGCTTTGTAGGGGTATTGATGTTATTTCCCTTACAGATTAGTTATAAAGGAAAATATCCAAAAAGAGACTGTTGAGGTTCATCAAAAATAATTTCGTAAATACGAGGCATATAGATAGGATGGCATGTCTATCCATTATTCTAAGGACACTATTAGCGTTCTGAAAGAGAATTCTTTATATGATAAATTATCTCTAATTGTCAAGTTGCATATTGGGTATAAATGAACATTTATATTTTAAATGGTGTCTGAACACTCACAAGGGACAGGTGTCGAGATGAATGTAATATTCAAATGACAGTGTGGCGTGAATTTAGATGTTAGTTGAATTTTAAGTTTACCAGATTTAAAAATAGAGTGCTATAATGACATTTCATTTACAATAAATGAGAGAATGTATACAAAGTAATCATAATAATTGGCAATAGACATGATGATGTATTTAGACATCAGAGACAGGTTGCCATTTCTGGATATTGATCTGAAAAGAGAAGCAGGTGAAAGAACGAGGGAACAGAAGCAAGATTGAAAAGCATTTGCTTAATAATACATTTTAAATTTATTTCAAAAAAGGTGTAAGATCTATCTCGGCATTCAAACCTCTTGGGGCTAGTGTTTTGAGGCGGTGAATCCAAAAAGTTTCACGTTTCAGTAACTCTAACCCCCTATCCCCTCCCCTCCAATGGGGTAGCACATGTTCGATGGCTTTAAATTTTAGGCATGTCGGTTCACCACCATGAAACTCAGTGAAGTGGTTTGGAATACTATGGTTAGTTAGTTTCCTCTTAATGCCACTGAGGTGCTCAATAATTCTTGTTCTTATGGGTCTGATTGTTTTGCCTATATATTGTAACTTGCAGGAACATTCTATCATGTAAACTACATGGTCTGTCCTGCAAGTCATAGAAGTGTTAATATCAAAAACCTCACCCGTGACATTAGAGCTAAACTTAGTTTGATCCAGCGACTTGAACCGACATGCCTTACAGTTGGTACAGCCAAAAAAAACTTTTTTATTAAGCCACCCATTGTCCTTTGATTTGATATCCCTAAGTGCACTGGGGGCTAATTTGTTTTTAAGGTTACATGCTTTTTTAAAGATTACATTTGGTCTTTCTGGAATATTGGGGCCGAGAACTGGGTCGTTTTTAAGGATATCCCAGTGTTTTGAGATTATGCTTCTCACTTTCCCAGCATCTCTGCTGTATTCTGTCAGAAATGCAAAATCAAATTTGTTGTTCCTAACTGTATCCTTTTGTTTGGGCACCAGTAAATCACCTCTCTGAACTCCCTCTACTTTCCTCCTAGCTGATTCAATTTTCTCCTCATTGTATTGTTTTTCCAGAAATCTATCTTTGATTTTTACCGATTGTGTGTGGTATTGCTCTATGTCCGTACAGTTTCTTCTAATTCTAGTGAACTGGCTAGATGGTACATTGTCCATCCATCTTGGTAAATGGCAGCTGTCTCTTCTAATGAAGTTGTTTTTGTCTATCTCCTTAAAGTATGTCTTTGTCTTTATTACTTCATCGTCGATATATATATGCAAATCTAAGAAGTTGATTTGTTTGTGACTCCATTCACTCGTGAATTTTAAATTGTGTATGTTGACATTCATATTATCAATAAATGTAACTAATGTGTCTTCTCCTCCTCTCCAAATGAAAATAATATCATCTATGTAACGGCGATAAAGGACAAGATTCGCACCAAGCTCTCCCTCAAACCAGATGTTATCTTTCTCCCAATCTGAAACGAATAGATTGGCATAGCTTGGCGCGAATCTCGTCCCCATCGCCGTTCCACATTTCTGCAAATAAAAAGTTTGTGCGTACCAAAAGTAATTGTGCTCTAGTATAAATTTTATGCTTTCAATGATAAAATTAATTTGTGATTCTGGTAAACTATCATCTTTCTGTAAAACACGCCTTACTGCTTCACATCCCTGTGTGTGTTCAATGATCGTATAAAGTGAAGCAACATCACAAGTTGCTAATATAAAATGGTTTTCCCATTTCACCCCACTCAAAAGATTGAGTATGTCAACCGTATCTTTCAAATAGGCCTTTTGTTTGACTACATGTGGTTGTAAAATAGTGTCTATGTATAAGGAGAGGTTGGCAGTTAGTGAGTCAATCCCTGAGACTATAGGTCTGCCTGGAGGATTGACTACACTCTTAGCATAGCATGAGTGTCCATTTATGTGGCATGTGGACACTATGTAAAAGCTGTCAGTTCTTCGGTGTTTGGATACATCCATTCACATGATCTTCTGACTGGAACGAATATGTCAACATCTGTGAAAGAAGTATATATGTAAGAATAATTAACGAAATGTACAGGTGAAATATAACAATAGAAAAATGAAACCCCTATAATGAGAGCACTCTAAACAGATATGTACACTGATGACACCAGAGGAATCTAATGATGTAATGAATTGATGAATTATTTAAATAAATAATCTTTATTAGGAGATACCTCAAAATTAAAATATTGCTGGTAAGTGAACCTATGCCTCCTCTGAGGCTTGCCTAATCTAAAGTGCGAATTTAAAATGGAGTGGGTATAGACTGGGGTATAAAGTCCCAATATAACGTATTAGTAGGACTATAAAGCCGTCACGTTTAGATGCAAAATCACATCTAAATAAGTGTAGCTAAACACCAGACTCTGAATGGTTAATGAGTAACCTACAGTATACAGAGAAATAAAAGGATCTACTGTCATAGAGAGTCTCAGTGATTGCTGCACTGTGGGGGTGCAATGCCTGTGGCCAAATATGTAAATGAATATCAATGTATAACACTTATATCAGCTCTGGCCTCCCACCTAGCAGGTAGTGCAGTGTAGTGTGAACACTTTAGTGCACACTTCAATAAACGCCTAGATCCTTGTTAAATGAACATATATGTTGGAGTGTTAATATCACTCATAGTGTAAACATTCGTTGTAGTTAACCTCATATAGTATCACACAGATGATGAAACATGGTAGCTCCTGTGCAATTTAAACCTCATGTAAGCACATATTTCAGTATCAGAGCTATATAGCTGGACAGAATGACAGACTCAATATGTCTGACAAAATGTCTCTTAGTTAGCCAATATAGTAAATATATCCAGATAAAAGCTTTTGACTGTTGCATAAACTTGGTAGTTAACAGAGAATATATGACTGGACAGAGTGACAGACTTGTAGTGTCTGACGCAGTGTCTCCTTGTCACAATAGTAACTGTGGTGTAACAATCAAATCAATTAAAATTGGGAGGTATGATACAATAAACCTCACAGGTACATAGCAGTATATTCCATGTAACCAATTAGCTCAGTTTTTATCAGTTTCAAAGTTGGGTAACATGGACAGAATGTCAGGCTGAATATGTTTGACAAAATGTCTCTAAGTTAACCCATATAAAGAATATATCCGGATAAAAGCTCTAGATTCTTGCACAAATTAGGTAGCTTGCAAAAAATGTGTGACAGGACAGAGTGACAGACTAGTAATGTCTGACACAATGTCTCCATGTCTCGGTGGTAACTGTGGTGTAGCAACAAACTCATATAGCAGGCCTGCACAACTCGTAAAGTGAGAAGGGCCGAACTGCTCCAAGGAAAAAAAAATTGGGCCGCATGGGTAAAATCATCATCCTCACCATCATCATCACCATCACCATCTCTCCTCCAGCACCTCATCATCATCATTATCATCATCATCATCATATCTCCCCCAGCACCCCTCATCATCATCCTCATATCTCCCCCAGAACCCCTCACTATCAACCTTTGCGATACTCCCCATCTATCTCTCATACCCCCATCTCTCCCACTCACCCACACACAATACTCCCCCTCCACATAAAACACACAATACCCCCCTGCACAGCACACACATCACACCCCCCCTGCACCTCACATCCCTCTCCCCCCTTGCACCTCACATCGCCCTCCCCCCTTGCACCTCACATCACTCTCCCCCCTGCACCTCACATCACTCTCCCCCTTGCACCTCACATCAATCTCCCCCTTGCACCTCACATCACTCTCCCCCCTTGCACCTCACATCACTCTCCCCCCTTGCACCTCACATCATTCTCCCCCCTTGCACCTCACATCACTCTCCCCCTTTGCACCTCACATCACCCCCCTTGCACCTCAAATCACCCCCATGCACCTTAAATCACCCCCAATGCACCTCAAATCACCCCCCATGCACCTCAAATCACCGCCCATGCAAGTCAAATCACCCCCCTTGCACCTCCAATGACCCCCCCTGCACCTCAAATCACACCCCTTGCACCTCAAATCACTCCCCTTGCACCTCAAATCACCCCCTTGCACCTCAAATCACCCCCCTTGTACCTCAAATCACCCCCCATGCACCTCAAATCACCCCCATGTACCTCAATTCACCCCCATGCAACTCCAATGACCCCCCTTGCACCTCCAATCACCCCCCTTGCACCTCAAATCACCCCCCTTGCACCTCAAATCACCCTCCTTGCACCTCAAATCACCCCCTTGTACCTCCAATCACCCCCCTTGCACCTCAAATCACCCCCCATGCACCTCAAATCACCCCCACTTGCACCTCCAATGTCCCCCCCCTGTACCTCCAATCACCCCCTGCACCTCCCATCACCCTCCCCCCTGCACCTCCCATCACCCTCTCCCCCCTGCACCTCACATCACCCTCCCCCTGCACCTCACATCACCCATCACCCTCTCCCCCCTGCACCTCACATCACCCATTACCCTCTCCCCCCCTGCACCTCACATCACATCACCCACAGGGCCGCCAACAGAAATCATGGGGCCTGGGACAAATGAAAGGAGCAGGGCTTCCCCCCCCCCCCTGAACCCATAGCGCACCTACCACGAAAAAATATCTTTTAGCGCGCAACTTTTACTTAACTGTTTTCTTATTGTGATACAGAAAAAAACATCACCCCTCCCCTCCTCATACCTCCCCCTCCCTCTCCCACATTCTCCCTCTCCCTCCACCCACCCTCTCTCCCTTCTGCCCCCCTCTCTCCCTTCTGCCCCCTCCTCTCTCCCCTCTGCCCCCCCTCTTTCCCTTCTGCCCCCCTCTCTCTCCCTTCTGCCTCCTCTCTCCCCCCTCTCCCTCTCCCCCCACCCCTTCTCCCCACAACCACACCACTCCATTTGCCCAAACCCACCAGCAGCCCGTTTTACACCCCCACCCCTGCACCAGCCCGTTTTTTCACACCCACTCCCTCCCCCCCCCCCCCCCACCCCTGCACCAGCCTGTTTTTTACTTCACTTCACCTCAGACCTTCTTTGATATGAGAACACACGAGTCTCCCCAAAGGCGGCAGCCTTCAACGGCAGCCAAAGGGTGTCAGCCATTTGCTGCTGTTCAGTAATGTTAAAAATACTTTGTTTCAATTCCCATCATCAATTATTACTTTATCTGTCCATGAGAAGTCTGTAAATTGAATGTATAACCTATTTTCATTTATTGTAACACACTGTACCTTATGTTTCCACTTATCCTACCTATAGATTGTAAGCTCCTTTGGGCAGGGCCCTCCTTACCCTCTGTAACAATGTATGTTTATGTTTATTTTTTGTTTTCTCCCTCCAACCCTATTGTACAGCACTACGGAAAATGTTACCGAGTAAATACATGATAATAATAATTGTTGTATATTGTTGTTGACTACACAATAAATTGTTTTTTTTTACTACTTGTTAATCATAAGAACATCAACATTATGTTTTTCGCAGAATAAATAAATAGTTATTCGTTAAAAAAATATATATTAAAAAAACCTTAACTCCCACCCACCATTAACTCCCTCATGACTGGTATGTTCAAAGATATTCACTGTGTTATCTGCCAGACACATACGAAATTGCAATTAAATAAATCAACTCCACAAAAGCGCGGGATATGATTCCATTGGCTGCCTGAAGCCAGACGGCGGTGCACAAAGTGTTCCCGCGGGTTGAATCTCGCGCGTGGTCACTGTACTAAAGACAGCAAGTCTTGCTGCATCTGTACTGTATTTCTGAATTGTGGCCAACGGTTGCAGGTTTTTTTTTTGTTTTTTTTTAATCAAATGAATAAACGGAAAAGTGTATTGTTTGTTTTTTTTTCAAAATCAAATAAATCCGTCCACCTTTATTAACAACTGCTCAACGGCAGTACACTTACTGTATACACATTGTTTTTATTGCTTGTAGCATTGTGTCTGGGCAAGGTCATAGCAACACGGGGAGCCTTTTGCAAATATGAGTCATTAAAATTGGCACAACACTAATAGCGATAGACAATAACAATCTCTATGTGCCCAAACTGCACAGTTTGTTCCCTGATTACAACATTAGATTGCTGTTGAGCGATGATATTCGCTTCAGGCAAGAACCTCCTCCGTCTGTAGGCTAAGTCTGGCCCCTCATCAAAGTGAAGAGACTAAAAATATCCTGATGGAAGCAATATAAAGCAGATAGAAAAAAAGGAAGAAAAAAACAGAGAAATACAACACAGATAAAATAACAGATAAATATCAATAACTGTTTTAGCCAAGAAGCAATATCTTCATTTGAAATAAGTTTTCTCTAGAAAGTATCCATGGACATCCTTTAGAGTCATGTGTTGTAAGTGCAGCCACGTACCCTCCCCCCCCCCCCCCCCCCCCGATCGGGGTCCCTGTCCCTGTGCTCCGGTTTCCCCCCCTACTTTCAGAGTGCAGGCAGGGCAATAGAGTTACCGGTGTCTCCCGCAGCAGGGCGCCGCCATGTTGGGCGGGCGGGCGCGCACACGAACGCTGAGTCGCGCATGCACGGAAGCAGCGAGGAGCGGCAGAATTCCTGAGAGGTTGCGCCTGCGCAGGGCAGGCCCACAGCGGCCATTACAGGAGTTGCAATAGCGCGAGGTGCGGAGCGGCGGCCATGAGAGGGAGAGCACGAGGCTCCCTATGTTAAAGGCTGTAGGCGGGACTACAATCCCCATGATGCTCAGGGGCAGTGACACCACCTGATACCATGGAGCCAATAAGGCTGCAGGATTCTGCCGAAGGAGCAGGAAGGACTATTGCCTGCTGGGAGAGGAAGCGGTCAGTGAAGACCAGGAGCCTGAAGTTGCAGGTTGGTCCACGAAGCAGTGCTTCAGGGACTAGGCCAGAGGTAAAACCCCCAGGGCCCAGTTAGTCCCCTGAGTCACTGTAGAGATGCTGAGAGTGCTTGCTATAGGGAAGGCCTTAATGCAGGGATCTTTCACATTGCTTGAGACAGATCATGCTGCAGGACATTGCCTGAGAGTGGTGCAGCCTGAGTGCTGAAATAGATGCTGATTTCTTAAAGAGTCAGTCAGTCAGTCAAGGATCATCCGGCTGGAGATCCCTCCCCCCGGGAGACAGACCAGGGATTCATCTCTGCCAGAGCAGCACATTGCGGCGTGGGATCACTGTGCGGTGTTGCTGATTCACCAAGGATTCTCCTGGTTAGGACCATAACCAGGGAGGTAGTATATCAAAGTGCACCAACGGGCCCCAACACAGGCAAGCGCTGTCCCTTACACACACACCCTGACTTCATAGCTGGTGGACACTAAGAGGTTAAGTGCCCTGGCACATTGGTACACTAAGGACAGAGGGTGATGCAAGGATGGACACGTGGGCTGGTGGGATGGTATGCAATGTTATGCAATGTTATGCAATGTTATGTGATGCTGTGCTATTGATATGCCAAGGATAGTATGCTGATAAGTAAATACTGTTTCATACAGCTGTGTGTGTATTTACTGTTTGGTTGTCTGGTGAGGGCACACTCCCACCACGTTGGGATCCCTCATCAGTGGAGGCGCTGCACCGAGTTTAAGTACACCCCAGGCTCCCAGTGGCGGAGGCTCAGGCCTCTTGTTAGCCTCACAGGTGACAGCAGTACCAGTAGCTATAGTACCCTAGGGGTACACCCGCTACATGTACAAGCATAGGGACTTCAAGTATATTAGACAGTAACATTTTCAAACAGTGTTTTATTTTTGCAGATTTTGTTCCACTATAAGATTCATATTAAAGAGCCAAAACATTGAGCTAAGCCAGAGAAACAGATCTGGGCTTGCATGTCAGGCCAGGTTGTGGAAACTAATATGAAATGCAGCAATACATTAATTCACTTAACAATTGTTCTAGCCAGAAGCAAGGCCAAGAGCAGAAGTACTGTACTTATGTGAAATAAAGTGAAGAAAAACACTAACAGCGAAGGAAAGGGTATCATTAAAAATAAAATATAAAGAGTATTCCAAGATTTCTAGGTTTGAACTTCTCCATTATTTTCATGTTTATTTCAGAGATGGTTTTCTGAATGAAAAGTAACAATTTGTCAGTGGATAAACATGACAGATTTTTTTTTTTAAAAGGGCATGAATATTATAGTTTAGGTGGAGTTCCATTTTAGCGATCATATTACTAGTATAATACTTTTTTTTATGCTTTCAGGGACATACTGCGTATTTACTAATTGTGCTAATCCATAAAACAACGTTTAGCGCAAAGACACCTCATGGCGCAAAGACTAGAGATGTGCAAATGTGTCCAAAAATAGTTTGCAAACATTTTAACGTATTTTCTGTGAATTTACATAAAGTTCTCCAAAAAATTTGCATTGTTTGAGAATTCCCAGTTTTGCAACATCTTTTTAAGTCTAGACAGTGAATTAGGGCTTTTGCAGGCGAGGAATGGTATCAGACTCCTATTTAGAGTATGCATTGCTTTATACACCTCCCAAAAAACTCCCCATGGCAACATTCTGGAGAGATTCCTGTGAGCACACCTAAGATACCTGGGAAATATTCAACTTTAAATCATTTGAATATACAGTACTTTACATGCTCAAATTAGTTTTTTTGCATATTCAAATTAGCTTATTACTTAGGGGTTTCAGGTGTGTTCAAAGATATCCCTCTACATTTTCTGTAGATGAGTGTTTTGGGTGTTATATAGGTCAATGGTACTCCACTAAATAGAATTCTCTTCTCATCTCAAGTCCCATTTCAGGATCAGGATTACAAAGATTTGGCAAATTGCTTGTGATCTTCGACAAGGTTGCAATTTTTTTTTCTGGTTTACGAACTTGGGCGACTGTTTTACACATCTCTACTTGTGACCCATTCAAGTGGTCTGTAAGGTTTCTCCCTAAGCCAGGAATCTCACAGTATATCATAGCTCTGCTCAGTAAATATGGGCCTCAATATTTTCAATTTTCAGAAATTGATTAACACACATATTCCCAGATAGCTCAAACTCCTACATCCACCACATCATGAATATATATTTATGCCAAAATGAGAGCTACTGAGCGTGGCAAATGTATACAACAGGATTCAGGGGTGCCCAATGCTTCATCATACAGAGGTAACAGGAAGGGTTCACAGTTTTAGTGTTAGGACCTGCATTTTTTGTTTACCTTGACGGTGGTACTGTATGCAGGCTTACGACGCTTTGGCCAAAGGGTTTAACTAAAAAAACAAGTAATTACTATTATTATTCAAGTATTTAAACTTTATACTCATTACCATATATGTTTTGTCAATTTGATGTAGCATTGGCACCCCTGTCTTCTGTTGTATACATTTGCCACGCTCAGTAGCACTCATTTTGGCATAAATATATATTCATGATGTGGTGGATGTAGGAGTTTGAGCTATCTGGGAATATGTGTGTTAGTTCCTAATTTAACAAGTACCCCAGCGAAGCACTGGGTAAAGTTATGCACGAGGGATTAGAAAACACCAACTTAGAGACGTGAGGTCGCGTCCGGTGTGCAGGTTCATAGTCTTGGATAGCCGGGTCAGGGTAGGAGAATGTAGGACCGGTGAAGGCAAGCCGAGGTCGAGGACTGTAGAGAGCAGGGTAGTCATAGGGAAGCCGAGGTCGAGGACTGGAGAGAGCAGGGTAGTCGTAGGGCAGCCGAGGTTGAGGACTGGAGAGAGCAGGGTAGTCGTAGGGAATTCGAGGTCGAGGACTGGAGAGAGCAGGGTAGTCGTAGGGAAGCCAAGGTCGAGGATTGGGGGGAGCAGGATAGTAGACTAGTACCAGGCAATGCGGGACAACATGACGCAACAGTAAATGTGGCTCACACACGTCACAAGGATTATGCTCAGCCAACTTCCTGGTAGAAGGGCTGAACCTAAATATGTGTCCAGGAGAATCAGCGCACCTCAAATATAAAAGAGAAAGAAAAAAGGGAAAAATAGTGAAGCACGTTCACAGAATTCTTCATCACAATCAATGGTACGGTATGCACTAACATGAAAGTGCCTGAGCCCAGGCACTAAGAGCTTTCTTTGCTCCTCCGCTCCCACAGCAGATAAACAGAAGGATTCCGAAGCCTCTTCTTAAAAAGCCCAACTTTATATGTATAAAATCAAGGTAACACTCACAGACAGAGTATACATAAAAAGAGACCAGCTTTAGCGTTTTCTTTTCCTCCGGTGATCGCAACTCCCACCGCTGTTCTAGCCGGCGTACTACATCACTTCCGGTGTTCGAGTGCTGTACAGATATTGGTCCCCCGGCAACCCTATGCATTTCGTAGGTAGTTCCTGCTTCCTCAGGGGTATGTATGGTATGTCCGTGTGTCCCCTCCTAATATATCCTTTTCTATTACTACGCTGCAATTAACTTTCATTGAATGCTTTACAGGCAGAAACATAGAATTTGGGTACACAAGGTGAGTATAAACAAGCAGAACATTGCATTATAAATTCAAATGACATATGTGGTAAAAATAGAAGCATGGCAATACATATTTGAGATGAATAATCCCATAAATCTACTTTGGAAGATTGATTGACACTGAATTGATTTTGAAGGTAGATGATTTGAAGTAAGTTTATTTTGGATCACAGATCATGGATTTACAGATCATTTATAGATCATATAGTGCTCATTGAGCAAAAATCATATATGGAAATATATCAAATCTATGAGGGAAAAAATTAAAAAATTTTATCATTTATCTGAGGTACTGTATGAAGCAGAATATACCTGTTTATGCCAGCAGCAGGGACCTATACATTGTTCACAATGTGCTACAGTATCAGTCATTCAGCACTTTAATAATAGGAAGCATTGTAATCAAATACACCTTGCTGCAACACTACAAATAATATTGAATGATTTACCAACAAAGTGTAATACACGTTGAACACTTATAACAGCTTCTTCTTTTGTTCACTACGCCTCTCTTAGCATTTTTGTGTTCTGTATTAGTTTTGGTAAAAATATTTAAAAAGGTAATTGTGTTAATTCAATTACTGCAAATCTGTATTGAAGCATAGCCGAGGCTGAGTCTGTAGTCAAAAGAAAGAAAATGCCCCCCTTAATAAAAGAACTCTTTGACAAAGGGATTCTTCCCGAAACGCGTCAGAGTTTGTTCTGATCCCCCACCACCATACAATAAAGGATTTTTAACATGTCTGCTGGTTTGTAGCCCCAGTTTTTCTTCGCTGTAGCTGTGCTCCGCTTTTGGACCTTACAGACCGCTCTCTCTTAATAAAAGAAAGACTGAAACCCCTCTCGCCATGAAATATAAGTATAGCGAGGGGACATAAAATGGGTGTAAAGTATGTTGGAATTGTATAATTCAGGGAATTTTATATCAATGAAGACACCATGAAGTTCTCTCTGCCATATTGCCAATGCAATACACAAGATGCTGTCATCATAGACTCTCACTATAGCAGTTTGTTGTCTGGTTCCAGCTTTCAATTTCAGCTGCAGTCTCTGGAGGTCTATTTTACAAGAGTCCTACATAAAGCATGGCTTAGTAATCTATCGTTAAACTGGCAAGATGAGAGTGATTTGTTCTGCTCTCTTTTATGTGTATTAACAGAGTT
Source organism: Ascaphus truei (assembly GCF_040206685.1). Lineage (NCBI taxonomy): Eukaryota > Metazoa > Chordata > Amphibia > Anura > Ascaphidae > Ascaphus > Ascaphus truei. The sequence continues at coordinate 129,448,538 of NC_134484.1, read as the reverse complement.
GATCCAAGAAGGATCAGAAAGGTTCCCCCTATTTTTAGCACTCCATGCTGGGTATCAGTAAGCGGACAACAGTGGTCCAACAGATAATTACTGACCCATTGAAACCGGAAAGATCATGAAAAAATAATAAAGTTTTATTAAATTCAAATATTAATTAAAAACATATATGTACATTCATACATTTAAAATCCCCATAGTGAAGTGGCTATGTGAGCAGCCGTCAAAGGTAAGTATGACTCTCTACAATAGATTCTGGCTGCTCTATATGGACATCTAAATCTCTTATATGAAATGCTGTTCAGGTCAGCAGGTATTCAGTGGCATATGATTGTAAAAGATGTAAGGAAGTACAGTGCATAAATTGTATCAAATACAGATTGGATTTGCCCTTTTTCCTGAACACATTCCGGTTAGGAAAATATATTCTCACATGGAATCTGTAGTCAGATAATGTGTGTATCCCACATGTATTAGATGATAGCTTGGTTCAATATCACATGCATACGCTTCATGGTATATCCGACGATGGAAAATGTTAGGTGTATACAGTGGCGGCCGCCTTTAACCTCCTGCGGCCGTTTCCCCGCAATTTTTAAAATCGCGGGCAGATGCGGGCCGTTTTCGGGTGTTTTGGGCGCCGCGGGCGCTTTCAATGTTAAGCGCCATTAGCGCTGTCTAGTCAATGCAGCCGTCGCGCGGCCAAGCCCGTGAGAAACGGAAAAAATCCCCGAATTTTTTCGGGGATGTTGGAGGTTAAAGGGGGCCGCAGCTGTACTCCTAATAGATATATTTGTCATATGTAGTAACCAAAAGCAAATCCATATACTCAGTTAGTACGAATGTATACCATCAGTAACATATGATTGATGTGGTGTGAGCGGTCTCATCTCCTTTATATACTCTTTTATGTGTGCATGCAATTTGAGAGTGATTTATTCTGCACTATAAGTGTGCATGCAATATGAGAGTGAACACCACATTCAAAACACTAACAGGCTTCCCCTGTCATTGCACTGACAATTCACTTTCATTTCCCAATTTACATTTACTTTGTTAAACTTTCGAGTGTGCTTTAGTATTGTTGTAAGTCTTGGTTAAACTGTTGCAATGAATTTCATTCTAACTTGTAATTCTAATTTATTTTCTAACATTTATTACTGTAATATTTGGATTGATATACAACAGTTTTTTTCCCCCTGTGAAACAGCTCAAGTACACAATGTTCAAACAAGAAATGTCTAACAGCAAAACATATTCAGGTAATTACAGATGCAGCGGCCGTTATTCGAACAAATCACGGAGCCGTTGTCGTGTGCTCTGTTGTATTCCATGCGACATTAACGCGGCCAATAACTCCAGGCACCCGTGTTTATCGCGGTTGCTTTGTTTGAATTTCATGGATTCTGTTTCTTTGTGTGCAGTGAAATGAATGAATTGTAATGTGTACAGTACAGTGCTACTGTGCCAATTTCAGGTGTTTAAAAACCAGAACACTAAAATGCCATTTTCTGCACTCGCGTCTAAAGGCGGTACGGTTGGAAGAAATCCCGCGCCATGACATGGGTATTCCATGGTATGCCACGCGTGAAGTGTTCGAATAACGGCCGCTGCATCTATACGTAGAGGAACATATAATTAAAATGAGTCTTTGATAAATGTGACCTTTGTTCAGTTTAACCCATTGTTACTATTGGACAGGAAAATACTGCCATTCACTAAATGTACCTGCTCATATAACTGATCTATGAGAACTCAAAATTCACATAATGATTCAAAATTCACATCTCTTCTTTTAAATGGTTACCCATGTTCCATAGTGTTTCCCTATATATGGCCTGGATCACACTTGCCACCTGATTCCACCTATAGCACGTATTGCTAATAGCATCAATATTTCAGTTTTATAAAACTGGTCCACCTCTCTTTCCACACGATGAGAGTCCACATATTTGGTCCTCTGCTTACTCTGTAGGAGATCATTTTCAGTAGCAGCTAATGGTTTTTAATGATGGGATAGTTAAAAATGTCTCTGCCAAAAAGACATGCTACAAATAGAATACGAATGAAAGCAAACATATTATGTTTGCCCTTTGTGAGATTTGAAGGAGCTGACTTGTGGCATTCAGCACAATAGCAGTGTAACACATGTAAGTTAAAAGATTTGGTGAAAACACTAATGGGGGAAAAATGTGAGGCAAATACAACAGTTCCCTTGAGGTAAGAGGCAGCATAAATTCGTTTTTTGCCCGTGGGAAGCACTTGTGAGGTTGCATATACAACATCTTTTGCACATGACGGGATAGTCAATGATGTAAAGTGGAGGAAACGTTGGCTGACTGTTTTTCACTTAGGAGTATGTGATCTAATGCAGGTAAGGGCATGAGATTTCCATTCTTGTTTTTACGATTTCATGTGATGAAATTATGTTGTGCAGAGCTTTCAAAAAAAGTAGTAAAAACTAGGGAGGTTTTGAAAGCAATATATGCACGGTGAAATTTTGGAAGCTCAGCCCACGTTTTGTTGATCATTAAAAGATAAAAGAAATCTACACTTTTCCGGGACCAAGTATGCTGGAAAATGTATTGGAATATGCGGAAATATTTAGATAAAATATGTGTTCCGCACATTGATTTTTATGAGAAATAGTATAAGAAGATCAGTTTGTAAAAAAAAGGAAGAATATCTTGTGTAAGGCAGCTGATATAATACAACAAATAATTCAGGAATTATGGAATATAATTTTCCATCAAAACATTTTACATGTAGGATTTTTCAAATGAAATTTTTTTCTGGTACCTAGTGAAATTTCATAGGACTGAATCTCATCATTGGGAACGTAAATGTGTAACGGAAGTGACGTCAGTTAATGGTGATGACCGCGCATGCGCAGAAGTGACTGTTGATGTGCACGCATGCGCATAATTATGTTTAACTGAAGTGATGTGATCATGGTTACCAGCACATGCACATAAGGGACTTTCATCCCTTGCGCATGCGCGGAAATGGGGAGCAACGCCGCACGCATGCGCAGAAGCGGCCGTTGCCACCTGCGCCATATCGGCCCGGCAGTACCTGCACATGCACAGCAGTGGCCAGCACCGCCTGCACATGTGCAGAAGTGGCACGTACCACCTGCACATGCCCAAAAGCGGCCAGCACCGCCTGCACATGCGCAAAAGGGGCCAGCACCGCCTGCACATGCGCAGAAGCGGCCAGCGCTGCCTGAACATGTGCAGAAGCGGCAAAAGCCACATACATATGCGGAGAAGAACACACTCATGAGCTCGCGCATGCGCATGCACAGAAAAAACAAAGAGTGGGGGGGGGGGAAGAGGGAGAGTGCAAACCCGAGGAGGTACTGGGATCTGCGAGCAGCGGCCACCCATGCACACACACACTTATATATATCTACACACATGCACACATATATAGACACACATATATAGACATATATAGACATATATATATATATATATATATATATATATATATATATATATATAAGGGAAGAGAAAGAAACAGGCGCACACCTAGTGCATTACCACAATAAAAATGTATTGAATGAACATAAAATCTTACAAATGCCCACTCACAAAAGTACAGCAAATATAGGCGTGTATGAGATAGGCTCTCATGTGCCATGCAGCTCGATCACCAGCGTCCGTCCGCAATCAATGGCGTCGTCACGGGAGTCACCTCCGTGGAACCGGAACCGGAAGAGGGGTCCTTCGCCTTCGGTGTTCAATAGGACAGGTCCCTCCAGGAAACAGACACCTCCAGTGTAACTGGTGTAGTAGGTTGTAAGCCGGGAGAGCAGCACACGGGAGCCAGAGTTCTACAATCAACCTGCAGCAGTGTTCGTGGGCAAATGGCGGCCAAAATCTAGCCACGCCCTACGCGTTTCATCATCAAATGACGACTTCTTCAGGGGATACCCTCCAAGCACAAGTCCTTGGTATTTATAGGGAGGTAACCAGCAATTTAGCCAATAAAGTAATAAAACAATCAATTTAGTCAATTATATATATATATACACCTTAAATGGAACAATTATACAGTGCATATAAGTATAAATACACGAATAGCATATATTCTGAGGACCCCATTGATTATTAAGGAGTAGTGTACACAATGTGAATATAGCAACAATGCTGATGTTGTTAATATAAATAATTGAGTGGATGATCTAGAGATTAGTCAACAAACAAACAGTACTAGAAAGTGTATTTTGATTAGATTACTGGAGATTATTTCAAGACAGACAAAAAGGAGGGATTTAACAAATCATATCTGAGGAATATATTAAAAACTAACTCATTGGGTAGTAATATACATATCAATAATAAGTGACCCACTATTACTAAATTATATAAATGATTTTTTAGAAAACAACATTAATTGGTTAGTCCAAAATACAAATCGCTAATATCTAATTTGAACTAATGCTCAATGACATCATATATATTAATCCATAATTGCCACCAGGATCATTAACTAATTTATCACCAAGATAGTTACCCATTGTTTGGATGTCAGCATGGAGTCAGAGGAGGCAAAGTTAGATGGATCCAAAGCAACGACAGAGAAAAGGAAGCGAAGGTGACTTGAAATGTGATTTTGAATATTGTGATATTTAATTAGACATGTGCATGAAAGGTGTTGTCATACTTAATATAAAAACATATAATAGAATATTGTGTTGGTGACTGTGATCTAATGAAAATATACATTATGTGTGTATTTAAATAAGTGTATTATATATGAATATTAGTGTTTAATGAATGATTATAAATGTATGAATATTGTATGTTATATGAAGGAAATTAAAAAACAAAAATAATTGTATATATGTGAATGAAAATGAAAATGAAATTTAATAATGAAAATAAAAATTAAAAATAAAAATAAAAATAAAATTAAAAAATAAAAATAGAAATGAAAATAATAATAATAATAATAAAAAATAAAAATAAAATTTGACCATTTGTGGAAGTGAATCGTACCGAGCACAAAACTAACCAATACCCTAGATAAATGAATTGAACCACAATGACCAGACAGAAGACCACAGCCCAAAGGGAATGCTAAGCATTCAATCCAGACCTTTGGAGGACACCCCATTAGAGGTGTTCAAACTATGGTACTAATGTCAATGTGGTCATTGTGTCCCTTGGGATGGGTGGTATCCAAAATGTACATCCAGTAAGTTTCTCGGGTACATAACTTTTGAAAGCAATCTCCTCCCATATAGGAGGGGGGGATGAACTCAATGCCCATAACAGAGAGGGATTTAGGATCTTTGTTGTGACTAGTACAAAAATGACAGGAGAGGCTGTGTGTTTGACACCCATTTATAATATTTCTTCGATGCTCCAAGAACCGTGTACTAAGAGCCGTAGATGTACGGCCTATATATTGTGTGCCACATTTGCATGAAATGAGATACACAACATATTCTGTTAAACAATTTATATGGTCTTTTATTTCATATGACGTACCATTTGAGTGTGATGTAAATTTATTAGATTTTGTCAAATGTTTACAAGTGAAACACCGGCCTCTTCCACAACCAAAGTTCCCCACCTTAAAAGCCATATTTTGATTAGTAATCTTTTTCGTTTTGAGTTTACTTGGTGCCAGCAATGTTTTAATACTCCTCGCTTTTCTGAATACAGTTGGAGCATATTCAGGTACTAGGTGGCCAATTACAGGATCATTGCATATTATTTTCCAGTGACAATTTAAAATATTTCTAATTTGGTGAGCAGACTGATTAAATTGTGTGATAAATTTTGGTGCATTATTTGATTTGTACTCCTTTTTTCTACTTGCACGCAATGATTCAGATTTGTTTTTTGATTGTTCCAGAAGTGTATCTCTTTTTATAAGACTTGCATCCTGAAATGCTTTGTTAACAACAGAGACATCATATCCCTTCTCCATAAACTTTTTAGATAGATCCCTCCCCTGTAATGTAAAGTCTGAGTCCTCTGAGCAGTTGCGCCTGATTCTGTAGAACTGACTTTTAGGCACGTTGTTTAGCCACTTTTTGTAGTGGTTGCTACCATAATGTAAATAGCTATTGGCTGACACTGATTTAAAGTGTGTTCTTGTCTGAATCTGATTTTCTTTGCCAATATATAGTTCCAAATCCAAAAAGACAATGGTGCTAGGGTGTACATTATGTGTAAATTTAAGGCCCATCTCGTTAATGTTAAAGGATGACAGAATCTCCTCCAGGATATCCCTATCACCATCCCAAATGAAAATAATATCATCTATGAAACGGCCATAGTAAACCAGACCACCCCTCAGACTAGCACTCTCCCACACATGGGTACTCTCCCACAGTCCCATGTAGAGATTAGCATAGCTGGGGGCAAATCTGGTACCCATAGCCGTTCCACAGATTTGTAAATAATATGTGTCTTCAAATAAGAAATAATTGTGACTTAAAATGAATTGAATGCATGCTAAAAGAAAAGTTTTCTGTGAAGGGTGAAGGTTAGTGTCTAATTCAAAAAAGTGATTAATAGCCTGGATACCTTTAGTGTGATCAATACAGGTGTATAGTGAGGATACATCACATGTAATCCAGTGAAAGGTATCCTTCCAAATAATATCAGAGGTGGAATCGATGACATGCAACGTGTCCCTAATATGTGATTTTAAATTTTAAATTTATGACATATGGTTGTAAATAATAGTCAATATATTGGGACAAGTTGGACGTCATCGATCCCACCCCTGATATTTTAGGCCTCCTAAGATCCTAAATCCCTCTCTGTTATGGGCATTGAGTTCATCCCCCCCTCCTATATGGGAGGAGATCGCTTTCAAAAGTTATGTACCCGAGAAACTTACTGCATGTACATTTTGGATACCACCCATCCCAAGGGACACAATGACCACATTGACATTAGTACCATAGTTTGAACACCTCTAATGGGGTGTCCTCCAAAGGTCTGGATTGAATGCTTAGCATTCCCTTTGGGCTGTGGTCTTCTGTCTGGTCATTGTGATTCAATTCATTTATCTAGGGTATTGGTTAGTTTTGTGCTCGGTACGATTCACTTCCACAAATGGTCAAATTTTATTTTTATTTTTATTTATTTATTTTTTATTATTATTATTATTATTATTATTTTCATTTCGTTTCTATTTTTATTTTTTAATTTTATTTTTATTTTTAATTTTCATTTTCATTATTAAATTTCATTTTCATTTTCATTCACATATATACAATTATTTTTGTTTTTTAATTTCCTTCATATAACATACAATATTCATACATTTATAATCATTCATTAAACACTAATATTCATATATAATACACTTATTTAAATACACACATAATGTATATTTTCATTAGATCACAGTCACCAACACAATATTCTATTATATGTTTTTATATTAAGTATGACAACACCTTTCATGCACATGTCTAATTAAATATCACAATATTCAAAATCACATTTCAAGTCACCTTCGCTTCCTTTTCTCTGTCGTTGCTTTGGATCCATCTAACTTTGCCTCCTCTGACTCCATGCTGACATCCAAACAATGGGTAACTATCTTGGTGATAAATTAGTTAATGATCCTGGTGGCAATTATGGATTAATGTATATGATGTCATTGAGCATTAGTTCAAATTAGATATTAGCGATTTGTATTTTGGACTAACCAATTAATGTTGTTTTCTAAAAAATCATTTATATAATTTAGTAATAGTGGGTCACTTATTATTGATATGTATATTACTACCCAATGAGTTAGTTTTTAATATATTCCTCAGATATGATTTGTTAAATCCCTCCTTTTTGTCTGTCTTGAAATAATCTCCAGTAATCTAATCAAAATACACTTTCTAGTACTGTTTGTTTGTTGACTAATCTCTAGATCATCCACTCAATTATTTATATTAACAACATCAGCATTGTTGCTATATTCACATTGTGTACACTACTCCTTAATAATCAATGGGGTCCTCAGAATATATGCTATTCGTGTATTTATACTTATATGCACTGTATAATTGTTCCATTTAAGGTGTATATATATATGTAATTGACTAAATTGATTGTTTTATTACTTTATTGGCTAAATTGCTGGTTACCTCCCTATAAATACCAAGGACTTGTGCTTGGAGGGTATCCCCTGAAGAAGTCGTCATTTGATGACGAAACGCGTAGGGCGTGGCTAGATTTTGGCCGCCATTTGCCCAGGAACACTGCTGCAGGTTGATTGTAGAACTCTGGCTCCCGTGTGCTGCTCTCCCGGCTTACAACCTACTACACCAGTTACACTGGAGGTGTCTGTTTCCTGGAGGGACCTGTCCTATTGAACACCGAAGGCGAAGGACCCCTCTTCCGGTTCCGGTTCCACGGAGGTGACTCACGTGACGACGCCATTGATTGCGGACGGACGCTGGTGATCGAGCTGCATGGCACATGAGAGCCTATCTCATACACGCCTATATTTGCTGTACTTTTGTGAGTGGGCATTTGTAAGATTTTATGTTCATTCAATACATTTCTATTGTGGTAATGCACTAGGTGTGCGCCTGTTTCTTTCTCTTTCCTTTTTTGTAGTTATCACTAGGGACTGGTGATCACTTCAAAACGGGCTGCAAGAAACCAAAGACACTACCACTGGAACAGGACTTTATGTATTGAAGGTTTTTTATTCCATCTTTTTATTTTTTGGCAATTTTTTCTATTTTTTACCTAATAAATATATTTTTTAGATTTTTATTTTTACTCTTTAGGGTTAATTGTCAGGAGATTGCATTGTTATTGTATTTTTTAAAGTTTAATCATAGTGTACTAGTCTTACTTTAGCTGCCCCTCTAAGCATATCCAATTAGCTACTGCCTCTCCTATCAATATCTATATCATTGACTGGGATATTTAGCGGCGCTACTTCATATTGTTTTTTCTTGGTTATATATATATATATATGTAGAGGTATCAGTACCGTGTTAGCCGAGCTTCAATAATCAAAAAATAAATAGATGATACCGTTCTGTGGCTAACTAAATGCTTTTATTTGTGCGAGCTTTCGAGATACACTGATCTCTTCTTCCGGCGATGTTACAATGCTGCGAGCTTTCGAGATACACTGATCTCTTCTTCCGGCGATGTTACAATGAATTGTAACATCGCCGGAAGAAGAGATCAGTGTATCTCGAAAGCTCGCACAAATAAAAGCATTTCGTTAGCCACAGAACGGTATCATCTATTTATTTTTTGATTATATATATATATATATATATATATATATATATATAAATATACACACACACACATATATACACACACACACAAAATAATTTTGAAAGTAATGACATTTACATACTTTAAAATAAAAAAATATATGTCCCTGTTCCTACCCTAGTCTATAAACCCCTTAGAAGCCCTCACTGTTTTGTTTAACGTTTTGTTTTAATGTTAGTATGTTTATGGTTTTATTTTATTTTACCTTTTATTTTATAATGTTCTGTAAAAAGTAAAAAAATATATACGAGAAAATGTGTAAGAAGTCAGGCCTCAAAGATCTGACAGAAAATCTAAAGATTTGAAATCAAAATATTGTATGGCTTTCCATGTATATGATGTAAGCATATGTTTTTCTTTATTTGATGCCTTGTTTCAATGTATACTGTATGTCAATCTACAATAAAGAATCATATATATATATATATATATATATATATATATCTTAGTTTATTTATCATAAGTCAATTGTATCATCTATTCCAACTGATACATTTCTGCTAAAAAAAAAATATTATACTCTCAAAAGTCTTTCATTCAATCACAATCATAAAATCAAAGCACAATTTCACTGACAAAAGACAAAGAAGTTTCACGAGTATCCGAACACTTGCCTGGGAAAATCTGGGGCAATCTCCCAGTAATGCTGCAACATTTCTGTGACATTTCTGTGACATTTCTGCAGACAGACTAATGGCCCATCGGATTAACACAGCGGGGGTCCCTGGCAGTCGAATTCAAACTGAATGAGACTGCCAGGGACCCCCGCTATGTTAATCTGATTGGCCATTAGTCTGTTTGCAGATTTCATAGAGATGTTGCAGCATTACTGGGAGATTGAGAGGAAGGAAGGTTATAGATAACCCAAAAGAATCCTATTTGCACTCACTACACGAAATAGATGGGTCGGAAAGATTCAATCCTTGGGGGAAGCCCAATAGCCATTTACTAAACATATTAAAATATTTTATTTAACAAATATACAAACGAGATCACAATGTAGCTATAAAAGAAACAGGGGGTAGGTACGAGAAAGGTGAGTAACCTATATAGCTTATATTGTTGAACAGGGTGTAGCTACCCATCAATTGAGGTGGGAGATGTGAAGTGTATGCAATGATACACAGAGGTCATAAAGATATATCTATCCTCATATGTAGATAGTTATTGTATACTATGTATGTTTTCTGTCTCAAAGACCACCATATATCACTTCAGTATACAATAACTATCTACATATGAGGATAGATATATCTTTATGACCTCTGTGTATCATTGCATACACTTCACATCTCCCACCTCAATTGATGGGTAGCTACACCCTGTTCAACAATATAAGCTATATAGGTTACTCATCTTTCTCGTACCTACCCCCTGTTTCTTTTATACAGTAGCTACATTGTGGTCTCTTTTGTATATTTGTTAAATAAAATATTTTAATATGTTTAGTAAATGGCTATTGGGCTTTCCCCAAGGATTGAATTTTTCCTAGCCATCTATTTCTGGTAGTGAGGGCTAATAGGATTCTTTTGGGTTATCTATAACCTTCCTTCCTCTCTATATATGCATTATTCCCGTATGCACCCTACTTGTACAGTATATATCCTCACATATTTGGAGAACAGCAGTGATGTCTCTCTTTTTTTTACTGGGAGATTGCCACTGATTTTCAAAGGCAAGTGTTCGGATACTCGTTGCTGCATCTGTAACATGCGCGTGCTTGGCACACACACCCTTTTTTTTCTTCCACAGAATACTTAGGCAAATTCGAAATATGGTAGATATTAGCATAAAAGCTAGAGAAGAAAATAGGATAGTGTATATAATTAATCACTGTCTTCTTTTAAAATGCATACTATTAGTCTGCTTATGCTCTAGGTTACTTTAATTACAGACAGTAATATTAAATATAATGGTGTTTGTGTCATGTGAATAGTCCAGCAAGGGCAGCAGTATTGGAGCATAACCTTTCTATCTATTGTCATTTACCTATTAGTGGCAGTGGGAGCATTTTTGGAAGTGAGAAAATATACTGTATATACTATTACCCCATCTAATGTGAGAGAGCTCATTTATAGTGGACATATTGTAATTGTTTTACTAATTGATCTGTTCCTTTGCAGTTTTACACCGGAGGCCGTGCAATAACACATAGGGGCCTATTCAGGTAACGTCAGTGTTATCATTGCAACTTCGAACGTGTTTATAAGTTCCTACTGAACGCTATGAATTTTGTGAAAAACGGTATTCAGTAAGATATATCGCTTGGTAAATACCGTTTGGTACAAAAATGTCACGAGCTCAAATTTTCTTTTAAAGCGATTCAGATGCAGCCACCAGTATCCAACGACTTGCCTGGGAAAATACTGTGGTTATCTCACAGTAAACGCTGCAACATTTCTGTGAGATTCTGCAGCCAGACTAATTGCCCATCGGATTAACACAGTGGGGGTCCCTGCAGGCCCACTCAGTTTGAAAAGTCTGGAAGAGCTGTGCGGAGATACCGCATCTCTCTGCACAGCTCATAAAGGCGATTGCACTGCTTTTATTTAAATTTTATTAACATAGTATTGATCAGGGGGTCTCCGGAGCGGAACCGCATTAATTTAAGGTCTTGGGACCCCCTGCTTCCAAAGGTACAGGCCTCCATATCAGGTGCCGGTATCTTCTGCAAGTTTAAATGTCCCGCGTCACGGCCCACGGGCACCCTACTACCCACCCCCTCACATAGTAATGGGCAAAACCCAGGTAAAAATGTCACCCCTTAATTACCTTTGTGGTTAGCCATTAAGATAATGAAGCTAGCCTCTAATTTTATTTGTCCATTCAAAATAAATCAGCCACCCGTAAAATTTGTACTTACCTATGCCAGGATGAAGGCCGTCCTGGTCCTTCTTCTCTTGGAGGTAAGCCCACCCATCAGGTACCATGTGCTTCCCTCCCTTTAGGGTGACATCACATCACCCCAAAAAGGGAAGGCATGACAATCGGATTGGTGGATGTACCATGGGATTCCAACAAGTTTGGTAGAAAAGTAATTCCCTGCCAAACCTGATGCCTAGACACATGGCACATGGCACATCCACCAAGCGGATTGGTGGATGTGCCATGTGTCTGTAAAATGTGACGTCACATGCTATATATGTCTCATTTGACAGGAAGAAGATGGTGAGTCAAAATCTCCTGGACCTGTTCAAGAAAGAAGATAAGAAAGAAGATAAGACGATCTACTCACCGGTGACTCCTCTTCAAACAATGGAGGATCATGGAAATCTGTGCATCATACAGGTTGATTCAGCCTTCAGGCTGAGGATCATGGCTTCATGGGTCGAGTTGTTGGTACCGCAGTTGGATGAGGAGAATGAGCCTTCATCCCAGCAATGGTAAGAAACACTTTGATTGACTATCGGGTGCCCATTGATTGTCACTGTTGCAACAGTATGCCCCTGTTGAGGGCATAGATAACCACAGTGACAATCAATGCATTTTTGGGCTACTGTTTAGTTTTATTGTATTGTAATGTGTTGTTTATTTAAAAAAAATTAGGGTGCCTATTGATTGCCAATGTGATTATCTATGCCGCCATTGAGGGCATAGGTAACTACAGTGACAATCAATGGGTTTCTTGGCTAGTGTTGTTTTTTTTTTGTAATGTGTATTTTATTTCATTGCATATTTTGTTTTTAGGCATCACAAATGGGCAAAAGTGCTATTAGCTATATTTGGCTACTAGGGCTTTTGCCCATTTGTATGGGTGGTGATGGGGGTAGAGGGGGTGGGTAGTAATGTGCTCATTGCTTGCCAATGTGGCTATCTGTGCCCCATTGAGAGTATAGTGACCACAGTGACAATCAATGGATTAAATGGCAAGTGTATTTTTTTATAGTATTGTAATTTGTATTGTATTTTATTTGATTGCAATGTACTGTATATTTGAACGGGCAAAAGCGATATTAACTATATTTGGCAAATAGGACTTTTGTCCATTCCTGTGTGTAGTGTTGGTGGTGGAGGGGGTGGGTGAAGGGGGCAGTTGCCCCCCTTTGGTTATGCCACGCAGGAGGGGTTAACCCCATCATTATTTTAGCTGTTGTAACGCTAAGGTAAGAGAGGGGTTAAACCTTCCCTGGAGGCCTAACCACCCACCCTGTGGGAACTATGAAGGTGGTCTTTTGCCCGGCTGGGTGTTTAGGCTTCCTGGGTGGGTAGCGTGAGGGTTTAACCCCTCAATTACTTTAGTGTTACTACCCGGCATCTCCCCTGGGAGACCTAAATACCCACCCTTTGGCAACTACAAGTTCATGCACCCCCTCTACTACCAAAAAAACAGTTACTGCTATTTAACCCCTTAATTACCTTTGTGGTTAGACAGTAAGTTAATGAAACTAGCCAGTCATTTTATTTTTATTACATATGATTGAAGCAAATGAATGTAAGTCAGCTCCGGAGACCCCCAGCTTCAATCCAACAGTATGTAGTAAAACGAATTGATACTCCTTCATATGCGCATAGCGAACTCGATCTCACCACCCTTTAGGTGGCAGAAACAAAATATGCGGGTTTAAGGTGCAATGAGCATATTGAAGCTACCTGAATAGTAGTTACTGGCAAAATAATGCAAGTTTGGGCATTTAGTGAGCTGCCACACGGCTTGTCTGAGCAAGAGTGCTAACACTCATTAAAAAGCCATTTCCAAGAGATTTTGACATGTTCTAAAAGCTTTCTCTATAGCTATGGGTGCAAAATTGCATAGAAAGTGCTCTTAACAAGTATTAAGTCACTTATTGAAGCTACCTGAATAGGCCCCATAGAATCCAGCAAAGGATTGCAGAATGAACATTCTACTGTACTTCATGGCATATAATCCTCCTGACAACAGCAAACTTGGCTTGATTCACAGGATAGATATTGTCCGAGTAGGGATATGGTGCTCACTTTTCCTTGATTCACTGGAGCCTTCTAATTAAACTTCGATTATTTCCAATGCAAAGTTGGGAAAAAAATGTTGTGCAATTTGACGAGATAAAAATCAGTACTTTCCGTCCTGTACTTTAAGCATTGTATATTTATAAAAATCATACAGCTTTGACTTTCTGGGTGATTTGAAATCTCCTAGCTTCATGAAAAGCAGGTGAGTATGTAATTTTGCAAGTTTGCCTCCTTTGTGTAAATTTTTTTCCATATGGCACGTAATTGTAGAGCCACAACCAAATCACATAAAAAAAAAAACAGTTTTTATAACGTTTGGACATGCGGTATGGCTACAGAGAGGTACAAATCCATGAGAAAGTGGCGCAGAAATGCAATGGGAACTGTATGGCATTACCCTTTAAACTAAACTTAGTTTAATTGAAAAACCTTACCCAGACACAAACTTAAGGTAGTGGTAAGGCTCCAGCACAATTTATTAAACAATCACAACAATACAGTACTCAAACCATTACATAATGACGTTAACCTCTTTCCTCCCAGGAGACGCCATTGCCATCACAACCAAACAAGCAATTTAACAATTCCTGAAACCATGCACAAAATGAACACACAGCCGAGCCAATTAATATCTTAAATTGGGCTCGGCCCTTCCAACATAAATATAGCTTTTTCTGGCTCTTCTTGAATCCATACATTAAAAATATCTAAAACAATATCTGATAAATGTATTATATCCTTACTCTACAGACCTTCACTACCAGCTTCTAGCTCAAAATGTCTCACCCACTATCCCAAAAAGATGTAACAAACCCTGCCTCTGCTTTGTTCAGCTTCATCTTACAACGCTCTAAAGGCTGTAAAAATTTCTGAACCAATCAAACTAACCGTGGCACCACTTCTGGCCACATTAATATTGCCTTAGGGAATGCGATAGCAACTTTTAACAAATCACTTTTCATTGTATGAATTAATTCCAGAGTTTACACATTATCAGTGTTATTACCCCCCGCGTGAATACATATCACATCTGGCAAAACAAATATATTCTTGTTCAGCAGCAGTTATGGCAAAATGTGCTTCCATTTGTCCCTTGTGTCCAAACCACTGCCCACTTCTTGCCTGCAAAACCTAGATTGGTATCATATGAACAATGTTTGAAGCAATGGTCCTCCTTGGCACTGGTCCTCATTATTCTGTGACTAGTGGAATATGTGAATAAAGAAAAAAACACAAAAGAGTGTATAGTACTGTATATACTTTGATTGGTATTGATATATAAATATATGTTACTTATATACACCAGTGTGATGTTCCTGTGAGATATGACATTGAATCTCCAGAGAGCACCTCATGCTGTTATATCACCATATAAAATCTTGAGTGATTATATGCCTCTGCATGACAATGAGCTATATAACTTTACAGTGAACACACAATACTGTAAACCACAGAATTCACATGGTTATTTTGTAGAATGAGAGGATGAAAATTCCTTGGAAGGGTGAAGTTTACTTCAATCATGAAGAGTTTTCCTCGTATGCATAAAAAAAAAGAAAAAGATGCAATAGTGCAATTCTGTTAAAATTTAATATAAACACACACAAGCATTGACTTTTGAAATCGCACTCATGGATTATTCTATTCTTTAAGCACCTTGCATATGTGAGAGTGACTTCTGATATCTCCGCCTCTGTCTCTGATCTCGGGGTCCGTCGAGTCCAAGTGTCTCTGCGTTGGTCTACCTCATTGTGGCTCCAGATCATCATGCTCCGATCCCGTATGCTGATTACTTCCGGATTCACGTAACACGCTCCACGTCTCAGCACTATGACGCCGCGTGCCTCCCACATCTGATATGCATGTATTGTGCCTCTCTGCAGCTGATCCTCATGCTCCCCGCTGTAGTCGCACTCTGCTCCATCTCCCGTTATTAAGGCATCTCCCTGTTATAACTCCGACACTAGCAGTCACGGCAACTCACGGTAGTCCCAGTAATCACAGCAGTCCCAGGCAGTCACCTCCTCACTTCAAACGCTTCCAAATACTGTCACCCTATGCGTTTCATGAAATAAATTTGCTTCCTCAGGGGTATAACCATATGAACGATGTCTTGCTCTCATAGCCGCCCAATGGATAAAGGAATGTCCTATTATCCAAATCACACTCCTCACACCAAAAAAAACATACATTTGTGATTATTGCAACACCAAATTAGGTCTTATATAAAACCTGAATTGCCCTTGACTCCCAGCGTCCAATTCTTTTAATGATTGCATCATTTAAACCCAGGCGTCCAGCTTCTGTTGCTGCTCCTATGTAGCACTGTTTCCCCCCCTTCTCTGGAAGATGTACTGCTGGCTACTGATATCTGTGGTGCGGTCATACCTCTGAGGGTCCAGGAGAGCTGAGTGTCCACGGTGTTGTGGGGTAACAGGACAGGCTTTAGGTGATCTTTAGGTTCCACTCAGGGTGTCAGCGCCTCCAGCTCTAGCGGGCTCTAGGATTCCAGAGAAAGTCCCTGCCAGGGAAGACTTCTTCCATACCCCTACCCAATAGACTGCAGACTCATGCAGGGGTATATAAAAAGGGATGCTTTATTTATCAGCCACTGATGGTGTTATGCAGCGGATACAGATAGATTGAGATGGGTCACAGACCTCTGGATGATGCTTGGCCCTCTAATAATATTGAGGCCATGTTCTCAGTTCTGATCTCTCTCTCTGACGGTCAGCCCAGGAGGGACTAACTGGCATGTCTCACCCCAGCCAGGAGGAAACTGCACACACCTCCTCTCCCTAGGAGGGGTGAAAGAGAAGCTCTTTCTTTTAGCACTTCCACTCTGAGACACCAGAAGAGGGGGGCACAAGGTCTGCACCATTATTGGCTATACACAGATCCTGTGTCACCACCTCTCCAGCCACTCAGAGAGTCAACATGAGTGGGGGACAATACCCCTAGGATAGCCTGCCACAGCCTGTAGCTACTAAGGATTTATGTGACAGGAGGCAGAGAGGCAGTCTGGACTACTATATGAAATGAATGTGAACAAACGTCCTTATTAGCAATAGCCAAAACCTTTAAACAAGACTTGAAAACATAAATGAATTGAAACTTGGTTATCTTTGTACACAAATAGAGGGCCCTGAACCTCAGGACTGCACCTTAAAAATGCTTTCATATTATGTACTGGACAAATCGAACTTCCTGGGAAACTACCTAGATGCATTCCTGCTCTTATCCACAACTGACTGAATGTCATAATATCATACACTGACTAATCTGTTATCTCCACATCGGTAATTAACAGACCCTGAGGGATTTTTACTATCTGAAATGAGCTTACTGATGCTTAGGGCTGCAAAGAATGCCAAACAAATAACTGCATTAAATAAGGTATATTCAAATGTTCAAAAACAAACACAATCCAGCTTTTCAAAAATCTTAATCATCAAGCCTGGCATTACAAGACTTTTTTTGTCACGCATTGTTCTAACTTTTGCATAACCTTTGAAAAGCTTCTTAATTAAAAAGGATTTTGTCCAATCCTTTTGTCCCGCCAATTATAAGTAAGAAAACCATCCCGCTATTTTCTTAGCAATGGCCGCGACTGATAATCCTTCTTGTAGCAAAGGAAAAATGAAGCATACTGTATGAGAGTCCCTTGTAACGTCAGCGTCTAATTCTATGAACTGGTTCTTACATTTCAGCCAGCTATTCCCCACATTTATATATGCCGACCAAGTTGCCTGTGACAAAGATTGTTTTATTAAATTACCTACTGTGGTAGTACTAAATCCCACAGGAATGGGGGACATCTCCAACCCTCCCTGTCTGCGGAGCTACTTTCCAGAATGCTTCCCACTGAAAATTAGATAATGTATCTGCTATTAATTTAGAAACGTCTAAAATATGTTTAGCTCTGCATCACATATACAGTTCCAGAAACCTGTGTACAATATGTCTCAATAATCTCACTACTGGGGGTGAATTGGCATTCAGTGTATTTATTGCTATTACTACTCCCAGGTTGTCACAGATAAATAGTATCCTTTTACCCTGAAACTGCAAACCCCATATTTCCAATGAGACCAAGAAGCGGAATAATTCCAACAGCATTATATTTTTTGTAAAACACAAATCTGACCGTACTATCAGCCATTGCCTAACTGACCAATGACTGTTCCAGTATGTGCTGTAACCTGCACAACCTGCCACACCCATTAACAGCATAAAGTCTGCATTATCTATGCACTTTCTTTCCAGCAGGAGCAGCCATTGGAATTTTTCTAAAAAGGTACAGTAAGCTATACCTTAAAGTCATCTTTCATTTTGCTAGACATTCTAATATGCCAGTTTGGATTCTTAAATCCTGGTGATGCAGATAATAATCTCCCAGAAAATACCCTAGCAACTGGCATAATTTGAGACGCAAAAGCTAAAAGTCCCAACAATGACTGTAGCTGTTCGAGCCCAACCTTATTTTTTTCAGTGTTTCAGACACTAGTTCCCTTAACCTCTGCAACTTGTCTAAAGATTTTCAGTAGGGCCTATTGTCTTTTCAGCTGTTAAGGGCACCGCAAATTGTTTAGCAATCCACTGGAATGTTAATCAAAACCTTTAGCATACCTCTCTTTGGGCAAATAAAAAGTAATCAAACCAGGGAATGATGCACTTGCTCTCCATTTTGAATACCCACTGCAAAAAAAGACACACCTCAAAATGCAGCTGAACCCCATTATAACGTGGTCCTCGGGGCCACCCAATCAGACCGCGTTATAACCAGGGTCGCGCAAATTAAAAAAAAATGGCCACCGCGCGCCCGATCGGAACAAGGGAGGTGGTAGGAGTGAGGCACGGGCGCCGGCAGCCCCAGCACATTCCCCAGCAGCCCGAGCACCACCAGAGGTAGGGGAAGTGGTGTGTGTGTGTTTGTGTATGTGTGTGTAAAGTTTGTAAAAATAATAATAATAATATTCGGGGTCCACACTCACACCGCGTTATAAGCGATTCCATGTGTTAGTGGATCGCGCTATAACGGGGTTGAGCTGTAGTAACATGATAATGAACACCCCATCAGCGAGCACTTATCAAAATAATAACATCCTTCATACTGAAAACCTAACATGTTGAAACATTCTGCATGAATGGGTAATAAGCTAAATGTCGACTCGATGTCAGCCTTAGGCAATAGTGCCCCATGCCCACAAGAGCTTGATCAAATAATGCATAGGAAACTTTAAAAAAATCTCTAGCTATACCATTGTTTAAAGATTCTCCAAGTGGAAAAACTGATCATGTATCTATCTAAAGGAACGTGTCTCCTTGACCTTGGAGCCTGCGAGGAAGCTCCCCTTCCCTCCCCCAACCCACATATAAATAAATACACAACAAAGGGTCTGGAGGTACAAAGGCCACGGCTTTATTTACACAAATAAACCCTGATAAGTGCCAACCCTGCCAGCGTGCTATCCCCCCGGGTAAAGGCCGATGGCACACCAACCAAGGCCCGCACACCCACCAAGCCGGGCGCCCGATGGCCCGGCCGTTAAGCGATACTGGGCCCAGGGAATCACGCACAAATGAACCCTGCCGACTCGCTAACCCCAGCCACCACAAGGCTGTAGGGGTTATGTGCACCATAGAGCCCCCGCTGACATGGTTAATGAACACCTACCCCCCCAACAGCCGCTGTGATGTAGGCAACACATTCCATGCAGTGCCCACCTCAAACATAGTTACATCGTAGATGAGGTTGAAAAGACATACGTCCATCAAGTCCAACCTATGCTAAATTTAGACAGATACTTTATCCTGTATCCTCACTACAGTATTTTGATCCACAGGAAGGCAAACAAAACAAAAAAAAACCCAGTGATATAACACAAGGGGAAAAATAATTCCTTCCTGACTCCAAGAATTGGCAATCAGATTACTCCCTAGATCAACATCCTTCCCATGTATACTTATTTCTGAAAAAGAAGAAAATACAACATAATGTACAATATATTATACGATTGTCATGGTATTACACAAACAAAGGGACGGGTGGGCGGGAACTTCTTTTCAGGGACCAGACTGCCCTCCCTCCCTTGCGCTCCTTTGACTCCCCTTAGCTCCGCCCCCCCGTGACACTGGGGGAGGGGAAACAGCATGCAATTCAGCCAAGCTGGAGGGGAGAGGGGAAGCATCATGTGAACCGGCACCAAAGGTGTGGGGGAGGGGGAGGGAAGAGAGGAGAGCCTAGTCCCTGCAGTCAGGTGCCCTGTCGCTGAGGGACTCCAGGCTGCTTTTTTGGTACAATACCCAGTGGTGACTAACAACATTTTGGAAAAAGCAGAACCAAAAAGGGGCCCGCTACTCTGTCAATGATAATTATTCTCCTAATTTATTTTTCACTACCTCAGAGTGTTCATCCACTGATTTAAAGTTGGACACCCATGCCAGTTTGGGATACCTACTGAGGAAATATAAAAACCTGATGTGAAACCTTCTTTAATTAAAGTGGCTTTCTGGTTGTCTGGGTACTCGGCTAACAAAGGCAATATCTTTACCAATTTCACTGGCGACCTCACTTTTAACCCATATATTTTCTGTTATGTACCCATGGTATGGCAATACTTGACCACTTTAAACAGTGAAATAAGGGGTGTTCATCTGCACATGTTGGCCATTCGTGTTTACATTTTCAAGAATTTTACCACATACAAAAAGATTCGTTGAAGATCCAACACGCCCCTTTTTTAAAGTGCCGCAGATCTGCTAAATCTCTTTGACCCAGAGGCTGCTTGAAAGGGAGGATTACACTGGGGGATCCTCATGAATAGCCAAAGATCTATCTCTTTCATTCCCCAGGTTAGATTAGGGAATACTGATAATGTTTGCCTGAATTGCTCGGAATACGTAAAACACGAAAATCTCCGCCTCCCCTCAATTTTTGTATGCTTCTAAACATTTGACTACATTTTAGTGGTGTTTTTTTCACCAATTAGACTGGAATAAATGCAAAATGCCTGCAACCAATTATTGAATCTTTGCACTGGTCTACGCCGCTCTCCCTCAGACCCATCATCCATTTTCTCTCATTATGTCATTCAAAATCCTTTGCGGAAGGTAATAATAATAATAATAATACACAGTATATAATATATATGACAATATATTCACCTCTCTAAATTTTTTCTTTTACCGTCAGCAGTACAGGGAGCCTAACGGTGGTGCTTTGCAAGCTAAAGCACCCTTAAAACAAACTTTTGGACACAGACGGAGAAGCAGAGACTCGAATAGCACCTTGACTGTGAGTTCAATCTAAACTCAATCCCTGCCCCCTCTTGTTCCTGGGGAATGCAAATATTTGCTACTTGAGGATTTAGTGTAGGGTGCTGTTGCGTTTTTGATGCCTCTGATAATTTTATCAACACTGTATTTAGGGAACCCATTTTACCTAATATGCTCCCAGGGGATTGATATGATGATACTTTACCCGTTGATGCAAGAATTGTTCCTGAGACCTCATTCTTTCCCTCCTGAAGGTGAAGTTCCTCCATTGAACCAGATATCATCTGTCTTGTGCCAGCACTCCCTCTTCCAGGTGGTTCTGCAGCTTCCTCTCTCTGCTCCTGCTGATGCCCCTCCTCTGTGCTGTAAGACCTGCCTGCATGCTGACATGCTGCTGCTACCTCTGACCTCCTCTGTGTAGATGCTGCCAACAGCCTCATGCTCCTCCTGCTCCCCCTGCTCTTCACAGGCTCTGTCGTGTGCACCGTGTCAGGATCCGTGATCCACAGCGTGCTCAGCGCACTCTGCGCGCTCTGCACCTACCCCAACCAGCAATCAGGTGCCCCACTTCCCCCTCCACCTGCGACACGTCTCACACATCTGCTGGTACCAGCTGTCAGCCTAGGGGCACGCGCGGATCCCCTGCTGGAGGTAATATCATCCCTGCTGGTCCTGTCTCCAGGCTACACCTGCGTGGTGACGTTACCGGCATGCAGCGCACACACGCTATGTGTGGTCGGCGGGCGCACGTGCCGAATCATCTCCTGGCTTCAGGGCTATTCCCCATACCTGCTGCTGACATCCTACAAGCCAATCTCAGTGAGGAATACTGGTGAGTGCGAGTAATACTGGTGAGTCTCATCCCAGCCTGCAGCTCATTGGACCATCGCCCTTTATATGCTCAGCCAGCCCTCTGGCAAGTTGGCTGAGCATAACACTTCATTTGTGCGAAGTCCTGACTGCAATTCCTGCCTCCTTGCATATTGAACCCGTGTCTTGTATCCACTTCCTGTCTTGTCTGACCTTGGCTTTCTCTGAAATCCGCTCTTCTCTACTCCTGACCCCGGCTTACCTACGACGATCCGCACCTCTCCAACCCGCGACTATGGCAAAGTATCTACGATGAACCGCACCTCTCCAACCTCGACCTTAGCAAGTACCCTCGAAGATCCGCAACTCTCCAACCCCGACTACGGCAAGTATCTGCTACCTTTCTGACCTCTCAAACCCCGACCCGGGTACCACGACCAATCTACACTCTGGACGCGCGCTCGCGGCTGGAGGTTGGTGAATTGTCAATCCCCACCTTGGCCCCGCGGTCACGCCCTGTTTGTGGTGAGCACTCCATTACACACCGGCATCATGGACCTCCTCTTCTATTGTGGCCTCTCAGAAGGCACCAATGTGGCTCAGCCTCTTTCCCTCTCCTCCTCCTCTCGCCAGGTTAGGGATTCCCCACTGTAAGAATTCCAGTTCAATTACATTATTATATTGTTATTAGGTTTGAATCCGGTGTGTAAAAACAGGATGTCACATATACTGTATGATATTGTTCTGATTTACAATGATTGCTTTCTAATACAGATTGTCACATATTTGAATTGTTCTAGTGGTGAATTGGTATAGGTTTTGGGTATTGGGTAGTTTCAAATTAAAGGTTGGAGGTATCTTTAGCTATCCCCTTGGGAGATCCATCACCCTCTGCTGGTTAAGGGCTTTCATCACAGTTAACAGGTGTTAGTGGACTGGCTGTGGCAGATGAGGTTAGCCAAAAAGTCCTGGATGGGAGATTTATGGAAGCATATACAGTACGTCTATGTTGGCCCTGTTAAGTTTGCACTTAGGAGTGGCGGTCAAGAAGAGAATATGGAAAAGGGAAATGTGTGGACTTTGTGACCCTGCTGCCTGAATTTAAGGACTTGGTCACTATGTCTGACAGCAGAGTGAGGCTATAGCCGAGGAATGGGATAAGACACAGATCCCTAAGACATTTGGCAACTGGCTCCAGGCCTATTTAAGTATCTGTCTACCATTTTGAGAAGTCTATAAGATGTGTGGGGACCTAGCGTGGTGGCACTATGAGGGATTTCATCAGAGGTTGGCGGTACATAAGCATATGTCTTGGGGATGTATGTAGATGGACTTGTGACTGTCATTAATGATGACACAGCGTCCGTCACCCTTTCAGTCAGTAGCTGGCAGCTTACATTGAACCAGGCAGTCGGCTGAGGCAAAGTCAGGTGTTTGCTGGCTCTTTAATGAGAGCTAATGAAAGTGGAGCACCACATGCAGATTTAAGCATGAGTGCTCCCATTGCAAAGGTAACCACCCAGCAGCCCAATGTTTTAGGAAAGGAGTTTTTTGGATTGTGTGGTACGGTAGCCTATTTTAAGGCAATGGTAGAGGTCGACACTATTAATAGGAAATACTGGCTCCCAGCAGATAAGTTAGCAAGGTGTAGGGGCCTAGTGGAGGCATTTTGGGGCTTTGCAAAGCAAAACTGAAGTCACTGTTTGGTTTGCTTATTTGGAGACATATTCCAGCTGGGCAGCTGTGGAGGTAGGTAAATAAAGGAGTGGTAAATGTTGTTAAATAAACTGGAGGGGTCCCAGTTAGGTATGTGGACCATGGGATTTTAGATTTGGGTCTGTACCAGTCGGACTGAGACCACTTGTTAGATGTAGGGCTGGACATCAACTCCAAACTGCAGGATGGGATAGAGTGGGCTGTGGAATGCTGGGGGTGGTGTGGCCAATTTAAGGTTAGAAATGGCCTCACCAGGTGGAGGTATATTTGACATTAAAAAGGGAGAATTGCCGGCTGGTCCTGGAAAAGAACATTAAGTTCCTTTTAGTAGGTTGGCCTACTATTTGACAGGATGAGGAGGTGCTTGGCTGGGTCAGTGGGCTTGAAGGGCAGTTTCCTCTTTTGGCGGTCCATTGGGAACCTACTGTGGGACTATCAGGATGGGTTGGCAGACAGTAGCTGGTGTTTTGGCATGGGATCCGTATCCTTTGGATTTTGATCAGGCTTTGCCAGGCCATTCCCCTTTACGTGGAATATGTTTGTTTATTTTATGGTTATCATTGAAACGGTGGCCTTTCCTTGCTAAACTGTTTTTGAATTACAGTATTTATGAGATGGGAGGGTGGGGGGTGACCTTGCCTGTGTCCAGGGTCAAGCCAATAGTCATGAAAATCATTGTTACTTTACAAAATACAATATTGCCAAACACAATTCATGTCATTATGATATTGTGATCCAGTACTGGTTTTATCATGTCCCATTGAAATGAAAGAACATATCAACAAGAATGCACAGATACTGTATTAGTTTTAGAAATCCCCCAATGATGTGGAGTTAGACTAGCAATACTGCAGCATGTCAATCTTCAGGAGAAATATGACATTCTGCTTTAGGGACATAACATATAACATCATTA
Organism: Ascaphus truei; assembly: GCF_040206685.1. Taxonomy (NCBI): domain Eukaryota; kingdom Metazoa; phylum Chordata; class Amphibia; order Anura; family Ascaphidae; genus Ascaphus; species Ascaphus truei. Next base: position 129,423,614 of record NC_134484.1, on the reverse strand, counting down.
TTGGGATAAACAGTTTATTCAGCTAATGAGTCTACTTTCAAAATACATTTGCATGTATAGTGTTTGCAAGTCAACACAATACTGAGTGGATTAATGTGTGGTGAGTTTCATCATGTGATATAAAATATGCTAACTATTCATGTTATTGGACACTAATTAGGTGGGGGGCAATATATACACTTTGTTAATACATTGTATTGACTTTTATATTATTTTAATGTCAAAATAATATGGTGAAACATTTCAATTCATTATTGACTACATATATTTTGTGAAATGTGTTACAAGAGAAAAGGGGTACAGATAACAGGAATGGTGCTCTCAACCAGTATTTATACTTAATAAACTCTATGAATCAATGTGCACATAAATCAAATAAAAATCAACGGGAATACAGTGCATATAACCAACCCGTGAATATAATGTGATTGGTTCTGTAACCACTAAAACCACACAATTGTGGATAGTGTATGTGGCATGAACCAACCTAACAACAGTGACCATTAATCAGTGAATATAATGTGAAAAAATTAGTCCTCCACTCAACATTCAAAGAAAAAAAATTATTCTCCAATTTCTCAAATGTAGTGCTTCCAGGGAGATGAGGGTGCGGGAAACCTGATACGCTTATGAACTTGAGCAAACCTCAGCACAGATCGGGCAGAATCCTTACACATATCTGCGCGATAGTGTTTTATTTCTCTCTTTCAATATAACCCGCATCATTCCACCACCCGCCTGCATTTGCCACAGATTGTGATATGCCCATTAATACTCACTAGAATGTGGGTTTATGTCTATTAATACCCCTACTAGTTCTGACAAAACAATTTTATGGTCAATTTTTGTTTCCATTTCATAATTGATGCCCCCCGCTCCCTTACAAGAGAAAGGGTCATAAATAAAAGTATAGAAGCAGAGGAAGCTCAGCTCGTGAAACAAAGTTAATATGTATTGTTAGTGCAGGCCCTACACCTTGGAGATTGTATTGGCATGGAGGGTCGGCTTATCTTTTGGACAAAAAAATTAATTTAAGATTTTCTCTTTAAAAATCAGGTATGTGAAAGGGTTAATAATAATGTATTACACTCCTTATGTAGCCTGGTATATGGAATTAAGAGATACAGTAAGAAATGGTTAATTACATTTAGATTGCAGACTTTTAAGCAGCGTTTAGTAAAAGAAAGATAGGTATCAAGAGGGATGTGCTTTGGAATTTTTTAGTTTTGCCCCGGGAAACATCAAACCTCACCAGCACTCTCATACAAATTATAGGGCTCAACATGACTAAAAATTGGGTAAGTGTGCCAAACTGTCGATGTACGAGATGGGTAGATATGCACCTTGTTCTATTTTTAAAATTTGTAAACAAAAATTGTGAAATATTAGATTTGATATACAAGTTGATATACAAGTCACATTCTGTGGAACACATGATTTTGTGGGCAAATTTAATTTGTGAAATGTTTTATATCCTTACACATACTCATTTGTGGGTAAAATGTAAATGTAGTAGAAATTGTGCCCCATACTCTGTGGCAGATGACTCTTCTGTTTCAGATGGGATACTGTAAAAGAAATGTATTGTCAGTTAATGGATTTATGAGAAGACTTCCATCTTTACAGCAGTTGATTTGTAGCCTCTGTAATGAGCAGTAGCATTTATTGTTCTCAGGGGTGAGGAAAATGGTTCCATTCTTAGAAGCACTCTCTGTAATAATTCCTTCACTTTGTATATCTCTGTCATTCTCACTATGGGTGGCTTTGGAAGTCAAATAGTACATGTATGCACTTTTTTTGCGGGGTGTATTATTTTAAATAAAGCTTTTCATAGGTTTGCATAGTCCTGTATTGTAACATTTTTCTTTTTCATCATCCCCCTCAAAAAAGTTGACCGGATTTATACATGTTCCCTCACTGTATAAGGATATGTTTGGATAGAAGTATATACTGCAGGATAAGGGCAATAAAATTCTAATCAAAACATAACGTTACAATTTTTTACAAACATCAATGATTTAGGGAATCATCTACCTAATTTTAACCTATTGCAAATATCACTAAACTTAGTTTAATTTGGTTCTATGTGGGACCGTATCTTTAAGTGTGACCTTCTAAGAACTGAATCAGTAATCAGTGATCACTGTTATTACATAATTGTTTCCTCTTTTCCTGAGACAGTGGAGGCTATGTATAAAGAACTGTTGTTGTTTTTTTAAAACAAATTGAAAAAATGTGTTGCATCAAAGTGTCTCACCTAAAATCATTAGCGGCATATTGTATATTGTATGTATTTTTTCATGTTCTTACATTTGGTACATGTTTTCTTATTATCTTATTATTTGTATGGTGTGTGTCATGTTCATAAATATGAATGCATCAGGAATTGTTTGCGTCAAGAAAAAATGTAATGGACAATTGTAACAAATTTATGACGCACGAGCTGAATATTTGTCATTTCATACTACATATAATTTACATATGTGATCCACAGACAAGATCCAAATTCTGCCTCTAACTCCTGCCCCCCTCACCCCCCCCCCCCCCCACCCCCCAATTGCAAAAAAAAATATTAATGCACACACCACACCACACATATGGCCTCGGCCATGGTTTCTGCTGGCGGGCGGAGGCGCGCTGAGGCTAAGGGAAAGCGGGTGCTTTCCCTGGCCTTAGACAGCGCGCCGTCCGTGGGTGTGTCGGAGGCATGTCGGCAGGCGGGCCAGTGACGTCACGGAGCTGGTTCGCCCTCATTGGGCGAACCGCTCACGTGACCGGCCCTGCGCTCCGGCAAGAGGGAAAATGTAAAATTTTCCTAAGGCCGCGTCCATGGATAGTGCTTGCGGTCGGGGGCGCGCTGAGGCACGCTTCCGCTCAGCACTGAGCCCCTACAGCCGCAATGAGAGCGGCTTTAGTAGGGGCTCGCCTACGGTTCCGCAAGCGCGCGGAAGCGTAGGTCTTAGGAAAATTTTACATTTTCCCGCTTGCCGGAGCGCAGGGCCGGTCACGTGAGCGGTTCGCCCAATGAGGGCGAACCAGCTCCGTGACGTCACTGGCCCGCCCGCTGATACGCCCCCGACACGCCCACGGACGGCGCGCTGTCTAAGGCCGGGGAAAGCACCCGCTTTCCCTCAGCCTCAGCGCGCCTCCGCCCGCCAGCAGAAACACTGGCCGAGGCCTAAGACCTACGCTTCCGCATGCTTGCGGAAGCATAGGCGAGCCCCTACTAAAGCCGCTCTCATTGCGGCTGTAGGGGCTCAGTGCCGAGCGGAAGCGCGCCTTAGTGCACCTCCGCCCGCAAGCACTATCCATGGACGCGGCCTATGATGTGTTTTGTACAGAACATTGGCGCATGGAGACGCACTAACTGGAACAACTAACTCTGTGTCTGCTTTACAGCAAAATCAATTATGGCGACGCTTCATACATTACCCCCAAAATGTGTTGAAATGTGTTTTTTAGATTATCATATTTACACATTATAATTCCTCAAGAATATGGCAGAAACGGCAGACCTTTATTACACCAAATTCCCTCCCCATGATTGCATACATTTATCCTGATTTTCTCATCTTTTACATTCCTGAAGGATGCTACAGTAGGATTTCACAATGTTTTATTTCCAAGTCAGGGGGTTTAAATTAATTTGACACAGCTCTACTAACACATTCCTCTTTAACATAGAGGTTTTTCTATCCTTTCATTGTAAAGGACAATTTATAACAGATTTGCAAACACCTACAGCTTGCTATAAATCAGTGGCTGCCATAGCATTGCACCTATTATCTTCATTACTTGTGTGCAAGCCACTGCAGGTCTCAATAACATGCACAGAGGAGCTTGAAGTAATAATGAGTCTGTCTATGTAACAATCGTTTAGTTTGAAGAACACACAGCCACACGAGTATATACTATATTCTAGAGTAAGTTATTAGAAAAATATATCACCCATTTTAAAGAATGCTTCTGTGTTTCTATTTCATGCAAGGTTCTTTTTTTATGCAATTGTAATTGTTTTATGAAAAAAGTATGTACTGTATGTATGTAATGATGTGGGAATTCCTTCATAGCACATATAATATCACTTGTCTTTTGGCAGCATTTAATGTGATGAATGATGATGTGGGAGCTACCCATCCATTCAGTACCTAAAAAACTGACGAATATATTATAATGAATTAACATCCACATTGCTATTGTAATTTAGCCATCATTATCTGCTTTCCCCTAGAGATAGTCAAATACCAGCAGACAACCCTATCAAGATTTAGTAGTTTCCTGCTTTTAAAGATCCACTACACGTTTTAAGGAACAAATCGCACAAAAGCACAAATGTGCACAAACAAATATGAAATAAATTGTTTCATTCATGTACATTATGATTTTTGTTTGGAAGATGAGAAATGGACTGTTATCGTGTGCCAGTTTCAAGACTTGATTCTTGTTTTATCGTCCAAAAATTAGTTTTACAGTCTTCCTAACATTTGTTTATTTCCCACCGCCTCTGCCAGTGACAGCCAGCATAATTTGCTTTCTCTCGCCCAAGTTGAACTGTAATTTGCAGACTTATCTTTGCTTGTTTTTCCTCTAACCAGTATATCTGTTTTTTTTGTTAACCCTTACAGATGTCAGGCGTATAACTGACCGATGCTGCATCATGTGCTAGGAAATATTATTTCTGACATTTTGTAAAGACATTGACAAATTCCAATCTAGCAACAAAATAAAAATGAATAAAACACCAAAGATAACCCCCTTGACATCCCTAATGTTCCATTACTGAGAAAAGCAGTATATGGGGTTTGTGTTATTGCTATGTCTGGGTGGGACTGACTCAGCATTTATCCTCCTCTCTCTGTGCTATCACATCTCTCGTCGGTCTCCCTGCGATGATGTCACAAATTCCATCACACAGATTAGCCAGATCCCACTCCTGCCTCACTGCATCTCACAACTCCACCTACGCATTTCGCAACTCATGCGGATTGATTCCTTCGGGGTAATGATCCAGTTTGGCTAGTTTGCCTCCTTACATGCCACTGTCCATGGAGATTGACCCTTAGGGACTTTATACTAATACGCAATAATAATAACAACAAATATATAGAAGTCAATATTAAATCCCATTGATGCAGGAAAAAGGTAGAAAAAAAGAAAACCCACTTTTAATATTATAGACATGTTCTGTAAATCTCCTTTTAAGGGGCCTACATGTCCTCCGTACATATTGTAATACACAGGGACACTAAAATATATATTACGTAGCTATTCTTACAATTGATCAATGAGTTGACATAATACAGTATATGGTGTGGTGGGTTTGGGTTCTGAACTTGCAGGGTCAGTTTGTACATTTCAATTGGTAAACAATTGTTTGGAGGATTGTGACCCCTCCTCCCTGTTTTTAAACTCACTCATCCCACTTTTAAATAGCAGGTCTTGTTATTCCCCTGTGAATGACCAGTCTATTAAGACATTTCTCCCTTGATTAGAGAGGTGACGAGAGCGTTTGCAGGTAGTGTTAGGACCTGTAAAAAGTATATACCTTGGTGTGGTAACAGGCGGAAAATACTTTGGCTAAATAATTTGACTAAATTACCCTTTCTTATGAGAAGAGACAGAGAGTCATATTGGATGTAGCATTAGGACTTTTTGTCTTTTGTTATATACATTAAGTCACAATCCCAGTAGCACTTCTTTCACACAAATATATATGGTGTGGTGGGTTTTGGTTCTGAGCTTGCAGGAGTTGTGTGTATCTCTAAAAAATAATACAATATTCTAAATATGGGAAAATAAAAATAATACAAAATATTTTAAATATGCGAAAAATAATTCAGCCAACATTTACTGTAGGTCCTGGAGAGCCTATTTTAAGTCAAGGCATTTAAAGGCAGAATATAAGACAATAGTACTTCTATACAGATGCATGTTGATAAACTCAACCCAAGAACATGTTTTCATTTACAGCTATGGGAGATTGCAATGACAGCAAAATTGTTCACAAGTCATTTTGAAGAGAATTACATGTACACCTTCATCTTCTCCAAATGAATACTCAGATATTTTGCCACAGTATATCTATGCTATTTTCCTACTGTTGTCGGGTACTGAAGTAAATTTGTTTAGCATTTTTGATTACCTGAATCTGTTGAACACACCTCTTAAAAGTAATAGATTTTTCATTCACAGATGTTGTTTTTAGATGCCATTTCTGTACCAGTGATGGTAGCATACTGTGCACAGCCCTATATACAGTACACAGGGCATAACAATAGTCTGGCCTCATTGGGATTTTAATTTAGCATATGAAGGTTTCAAACTGCTTGCCATACAACTCTTTGAAGTTTGTCACATAAGGAAGTGAGAACACCTACAGTAGCTAATAAGCCAGTACATGTCATTACCCTTGGTAACACAATAACCTATGTAGCCGGCCTTTTGTTACACTCTGTGCTTTTGTAAAGTGAATAGAAAATACCAAACGGATAACATGCACTCAATGTCTGTATAAGGGAAAGTACCCATAAACAAGAGGATAGACGACAAAGATACTGGTTCTAAATATATTGCATAATGAGCTGGTTAAAAGAATGTTTAATTAATACATATTAAAATATATGAACCAGATCAAAAGATACATAAGTAAGTGCAATAAAAACATATTAAATGGTAGCATGTGGGCTTGTATACCAAAGATAGACTTACCCTCTCAGGAAGAAGCCAAAGCAAAACGTGCGTCAGAGGGCAGCGCCATGACGTCACGCATCACATGACAGCCTGTGGCGTCAGACTGAATGGAACTTCTACGGAGCTGTGCTAGCAATAACCACACAGCCCTTTTGGATCGCTCCACCGCAGGGACAGTACAGATAAGTGCTTAGGGACTTCTTTCCCTCTTTCTTTCCTCCCCCCACCCCTTCCCCCCCCCCCCCCATGTGACGCAGACGTGTGTTTTTGAGGGACAGGGCAAGCGGTAGCGAGAGCGTTTCCTACATTAGGCAGTCATTACTACTGTATGGGTATATCCCCACAGGGTCAGATTGGTGCTTAGGGACCTGTAACTTCTTTCCATTCCCTGTGTGTAGGCTCTAATACCTTGAGGGCCAGTTAACACAGTATCAGCATTATTGTTTAAGTGATTCACTGATTAAAGTTGATATCAGCTGCTGTGTGTAGATTTGCATTAAATTTAGGAACAGCTCACTCGGGGTCTCTACACAGACACCCATATGGTATGCTATACAGCATTACTACTATACACACTAGTGTTTATGTGACTTTCTGACTACACAGACCTGTCGCTGGCACTTAGCCCAATCTGCTTACCTGTTATGGCTGTGGGTAGTACATACTATTTTATGGCCGTTCGATGCTTTTTTGGGCTACTGCACCCATAGCCATCGCATGTTTGCGTGACCTCTTTTCAAGGCATATTTTTGGCATTTATTTACTAGCTTATTGTGCTGGGTACTATTTGCCTCTATTGTATTCAAGCACACTGTGTATCTTGGTATACAAGCACACATGCTACCATTTAATACGTTTTTATTGCACTTACTTATGTAACTTTTGATCTGGTTCATATATTTTAATGTATATTAATTAAACATTCTTTTAACCAACTCATTATGTAATACATTTAGAACCAGTTTCTTTGTTGCCTATCCTCTTGTATATGAGCACTTTCCTTTATACAGACATTGAGGGCATGTTGTAGAGACTTATCCTTTTGGTAGTGTCTATGCTCCATCAGTGTTTTCTATTCACATTACTACCAATTTGCCCTAATGCATCTGCCTGTACTTTTGATCTTGAGTCATTCTAGGTGGAGCGGGTTCCCTTTACATTTGACTCTGTGCTTTTGTCCTTAAAAACGGTAATCTTATGATGACCTAAATACCATGACAAACGTGTTACATGCTGTAACACTAATACAAAATGCTTTCTTTTGTGAAATGAATTCATCATATTTTATAAAGTTTAGTACCAGGATTATTTTAACCTTTCGGGGAGAAAATAAATTGTCTGTCTTCATTGTTAAGCTGCCAGTATTTGGGCTGGGAAGTACAACAGGGCACTGACCATTTGCTAAATACCTTACTTATATTTTTATTGTGGTTATAATGTTGTTCTGTTCACATAATCTTAGCTGCAGCCACACATTCAAGCGACAACCATTAGACAATGTTCGCATTAGCACTTAAATCTAATTTATTTTCCATGTTTCTAAATGCACTCATTTGTAGAAAGGGAAAAATTAATTGGTATATGCTAGCTGTCGGTCATTTTCCCTAAGTGCTACATAGCAATATCTCTCAAATAGCCATTGACAAATTGAGATAGATATAATAGGCATGCAGAAACATAGGAAGTTGTTTCCATAGCAACATTAACCACAAGATCACATAACTTTTTATCTACACAGTGTTTCAGATGTGAGTTTGTGATAGCTTTGGCTTCATCGTTTTCAATATAAAGTTTGCAGATTGATTTGTCTGGTTAGGGACAGCCTGTGGCTAATGAATGTGGCCACCATAGTCTAAGGCATCACATCAGTCAAGTGAAAACAGATTACTGTTCCAATGCATGTTTGTTTCCCGTATCCTGCATGTTTATATCTCATGGGGCAGCTGAAGCAGGTCAGAAGTCACAATTCCTTACACCTTATTGCTCTAAACCCAAATCTCATGGTATTCCTCTAATAGACCCATTTCCAAGTTAAAAAACTGGAAGTTATTAATCCAATGCTAGCCTAAAATATTGTGCATGTGTTTACCTAATTCTGCCTTTTAGCTAATGGCTCTGGACCTGGAGCAGATCTATGTTTGCAAATACAATCTGTTTCCGGCACCATCATGTGTGGTGTATTTTTGTTCTATATTTATTTATTGCTATTCACCAGCCTTTCATCTTTTTCAAGTATGTCTCATTAGGTATATATGATCAACCCAGAACACCTTTTTAACTGGATTTACTGGATGATGACGATCACAGGAGTTTTTCATTACTTGTACAGTATAAATTGGGGTGTTCTGTCCCCAAAAATTATGTTGCTCGTTTTTTATAGTGTATTTGGATTTGGAGAAGCTTTAAAGATACATTCTAGTCCAGAAGCAATGCTTACATTATTGAGGGCATGCCATGTCTTCTTTAAACTTTTGGCTGCAGCATAGTATCTTGCTAATCTAATCTTTAGCTCAAGAGTCCCATTAAGCCCCAAAATGTCACTGCATTTTTAGGCAGATGGTAGTTTAATATATTTCTCTGTTTTTTGGATCAATCTCCTGGATGGTCAAATTCACTGCTGGCCTCGGAATCCAAGAACTCTAAACAGACACCACCTGTTAAAGCATTGAACCAGGTTACTTTTCAAATGAGATGTTTTTATTGTTTTTCATGTAGGACAATTGACAAGAGTGAGGCTGTTGAAAAATGTCCAACCAACAGAATTTCTGCACCTGAACTGTTGCAGGAATATATTGCTTTCCTCACCCCATATCTTATATATATCTGTCTCCCCTGACTTCGCCATCTGCTACAATTTGGCAGCCCAAAGAGACAACATGTTTTATTCTACTTTCAATTCATCTTTTACAAACAATTTCCCCTCTTTTCTCCTGTTTAGCAAGTTGCAACTGGTAATTATGTTCAACGTAATGTTCTTTCTAACGTTTTTCTTTCTGTATCTGAAGTCGCTACCTGATAAATTCACACATTTCCTAAATATTCCCTTCTCACTGATGAGGCAGGTGTTTGTGTTTTAGCCTTGCAAAGTCTACCTCTCAAACAAGCGCCAACAATCCAGCACAGTGCAGGCATACAGTAAAAGGAGAGATCAGTTATAGGGGAAGCCCTACTCAGGCGGTTATTTTAAAAGGTGCAATAGTGCTCTGTGGGCACTACTGTATGAAAACTCCCATTCAAGTCAATAGGAGTTTCTGTGCAGTAATGCCAGATTAGCACTATTGCACTTCAATGAATCATCCATTAATTATCTAAATAAATTGCTAGTCCAAAGGACAAATATAGAATTTAAGGTAGTAGTAATTTTAGGTGACTTTTCTTCCCACTAAGAAGAAATAAACAGCACGGTAATAACACATTGAAGAGTCCTGCTTTACAGCAACACTTTCTCTGTTAGGATAGAAGGTTTTAAAATATTTTGGTTCGTGTTTTTTTTTTTTTTAATATGTTTAAAATTGAACACTGCATAAGCTCAACAGTTAATGAAAACATACGACTATAATCAGCCTTCTTCTTAGCAAGTTTTCTTAATCCTTTTAATCAGACAACTTTCTCATGATGCTGTATATAAACACTATGTGACATTAAACGAAAAGACAAACCTAAAAGTAATAGCATGGTAATTAGCTGTTAGGCATCTGTTTGCGAAACATGAAATACAGTAAAAACAAATTAGGAATTATAAACAGTATATTCTACATTGAGAAAGAGAAAATAGTTGCCAATTAACTGTACATTTTCTTTTCCGGGGTAGCCCACCATGGCAATATGCACTAATGGGTAGCTCTGTCCCTCCGCTGAGCTAAGACAAGGGGGAAAAAGTTCTCCAAATGAAGGGCTCCTCTGCAAATATAGCCACACCTTGTCCCATGCAGGTAGTCTTAGTAATTAAGCTTAATAAAGTAAAAAGATGTACTGTATCCATTGCAACCATATGGGCAAGGCAACTGGTGTGTACTGCCATGGTAGATTACCCAGCAAAAGTAATTTACTGCCAACAATTTCCCGTGGCAGCAGGCACCAATGGCAAGTGCCCAAAAAATCTCACCAGAGAGAAATATGACACCATATTATAAAGTACTGTGTACACTTTTATTTAGCATATTCCGCAACCGCCTGTGGCATCTTTCAGTCAAAACTTCTACTGAATCCTGAATATCCACATGGTAAAGCTGAATGAATGTGTTATTTGAACACCAGAACTGCTGCGCTACATAAATCCGTAGGTGAAGCGTTATCCTGTGCTGTCCAGGCCATGGCCACTGCTCTGGTGGAATGAGTTGTAAGATTCTCTGGAGCCTGCTTGTTCTGGCTGACATACTGCGTGCTTTTTTAAATTCAGGTTAAAATCCAGCAATTTAATGTAGATTTTGTCGCTGTCTGACCCTTTCTTCTTCTAGATGGTAAAAAGAATAATATATCCGAGGCTCTGATTTCTTTGGTTCTGTTTATATAGAGTGTCTAAAACATGTTACAACATCCAGTGACTGTAGCACTTGCTACTTCTCGTTAGAAAGATGTGAAAAAGAAGGTACTGTAAAATTAGCTCTTGAATTTAATGAAAAGAAGAAACAACTTTGGGCTGGAACTGTAGGGCTGTTTTAAGAACCATTTTTTTCTAAATAACAAATTAAAAATGGTTCCTTGGAAGATAACACTTGTAGCTTGCTGATCCTGCGTGCTGAAGTGACTATGACCAGAAGAGTTGTTAAAGAGTAAGGTGAAATATTGGTCTTTTTGGATCAGCTCAAAATGATGGATCATGAGATTCATCAGGGCTAGTGGCAAGTCCCATGATAAAACCATGTACCTGATTTGTAGTCTCAATCTGCGTACTGCTTAGAAAAATCATATTATGAGATATATGGAGGCTAGCTGATTGCCCAGTAATGCAGAGAGTGCAGGAACTTGTAATTTGTGGGAACTAATGCTGAGACTCATTGAAACCTGACTGCAAAAATTCCAAACTTGTTAATGTAAAAGTATTGAGAAAATAGATGTTGGTGTTTTTGCACTTATGGAAGTGCAGCCATATCCTATGATACATGCTAGATGTCAAACTCTTTCTTGATGCCAGTAAGGTCTGTGTTACTCTTTGAGACAAATCTCTTCCACGTAGCAGCTCCTGTTCACTTTTGAGACCGCTAAAGCCCAATTCTTAGGATTTGGATGATAGACTGGACCTCAACTCAAGAGGTATGTGGAAATCAGTAACATCCAAGGTTGATTTATTGACATGCTGAACAACTGAGGAAACTATGTTCTGAGAGACCAGAAGGGAATTGCAGTGACATTCTCTGTGTCCTCCTGTCTTATCTTTTGAGTATTTATGGAAAACGTTTTACAGGCAGGAACTACCACTTAATAGAGAGTGTCTACGTATGTAGCCTCTGAATGACTTCTTCTCAAGAAGAAAGTATTCAGCTTCCTGTTTTCCATGGTGGCCATTCTCCCTGAATCAGTGTCTGAGAAATCAGCTTCTAAATTGAATTGAAGAGCCTTTAAGTCCTCCACATTTTTCTCTGCCCATTAATGATTGGGTCACCTCTCGTAGAAGTGCCACGCTTCTTGTTCCGCCTAAGTTCTTATATACTGTAGGATACTGCAATGGAGTTGTCTGAGGAAACTTTCAAGATTTTGATCTGCAGGGCAAAGGTTCTGATGGCCTCTGCTAGGGCTTTTAGCTCTAGTATGTTTGCAGAAAGACAACTGTAACTAAAAGACCAAGGGGGTTATGCACAAAGCAGTGGTAAGTGTTTTTAAGTGAGATAAATGCCTTTATTTCTTACTATTGCGTGCAGCGCAATTCACAAAGCAGTGATAACACTGCAGTATCCCGCTTAAAACTATTTTTATCATTAAAACACAGTCATTGCTAAAAAAATTGCGCTATAAATTGCGCTATAAAGCATTTATCTCACTTAAAAACACTTATCACTGCTTTGTGCATAACCCCCCAAGTTCCTTGAGCTAACTCTGAGGCAGTAGAGCAATCCAACTGGTAGTGCTTATGTCAGTGATTAGATATGTCCATTCTTAGATCAATAAAGATCAACCTTTTCTTAAGTTTTGATCTTGCTCCCAACAGCAGAGACTCAATTAGATGCCATTACAACATAATAGCTATGTGTTTAGCTTGTTCCACTGCAAAATTCATATGAAATATTCTCATATGCCACCTTGCCTACTGACTACTTGAAAGGTGGAAGAAAATATTCCTATGTATTTCATACACTGCAGAGCTGACACTCGCTTACTGGACATTAGGTAAAGTACAGTACTTCTTGAATTAACTTCTTTCGCTTTTCGAGAGGCAACATCATGATTCCCTGGTTTGTCTTGAAAAATACTCCAGGGAATCTTAACTTCTGAGATGGGACAAGATGACTCTTCACTGTCTTTATGAGCCATCCATGCTATTTTAAAAAATCCAAATCCTCCAATGTCATCTGAACAATTAAAAAAAAAGTCCTTAATTTGGTTACTAAGGTTACAAGTATTTTTGAAAAGGATCTTGGAGAAGTTGAGAGCCAAAATGGTACTGCGATGAACTGGAAATTTCACTTTTGAGCCTTAGGAAACAGTCTGCTACTGGAATGTGGAGGTAGGCATCCTTGAGTTCTATAGATGCCACCCAATTCCCGGACTCTGCTCCTGCGATGATAGAATTCAAGTACTCCATCTTGAACTGTTTTACTTTAAGTAGTCTGTTGATATTTGCCAGACCGTATACCGACAAGGAATATAATTGAATAGATTCCCTGTAATATCTGCTGCAAGGGCATACACTGTATAGTCCTGTTGTCTAAAACTCTGAGACTTTCCTACAGGGCTTGTTGCACTTATTTGTTTTTCTTGAAGTTTGGTCCTCGGAAAACTGTTTCATATGGTGATCACCCATTCATCGGATATTGATTACTTGGCTCTCCTCATCTCATGCAAACTTGTTAGAGTCTCTGAATGGATTTGGACCTCTTTAACCTCAAAAGAAACAACCCTGACCTCCTCTCCATGACGTTTTTCTAGAATAAAACTTCCCATGTCGCCCTGCTTTCATATCCTAAAATGTTGGTCCTTCTCCTTGAAAAGTAGATGCCAAAAAACAACTCATTCTTTTTTTCTTGTGGGTGGAAAATGTCAATCTTTCTAAAGACAAGATAACCCTCAAAAAGGAATATGCATAGTTTTTTTTATGTAGACCAAAGTTGCATAACAAGGGCGTCACGCCAGACATCTAGTAGTTGCACTCTATGTACATATTTAAATCTAGACTTTAGTAAGTCAAGGATCCAAATATCCTAGGGCAAATTGTTTAGCCTTAAAGTACCCCACTCAGTTCTACTAGAGATATGGTGTGACGCTCTTGTTACGCAACTATGGTCTGTATATATATTCCTTATTATCTCTAAGCACCTGTACATGTAAATACTTTATTTTGTATTTGTGAGAACGGTGAGTTAAATACATAAACAAAGAGAAAAAAAGTGAGGTGCAGGGTAGCAATAAATGACAATGCCTTTATATAGAAAAATTTGCATACATAATGTATACACAAATAAACAATTAAGCAATGAATAAAAAAAATGTATAAATAAATAAAAACAGAGACTTTGCCTGAGTATTGGGGCTGCTGCAGGTGTGCCTAATGTGGGTATTTGATGCACCTTTCTTTTGACACTCAGTCACTTGGTCTTTTCCGTCAGGGGCGAGGGGGTGGGGCGATGTTCTCCGCTCTGCTTAGTTGCTGGGCCGGGGTAGTGGTCTCCTGGGAGTGATGTACTGGCTCGTTCTGCCTTGGCTGCTGCGGCTGGCTACCTCTTCTCCTTCTCCTCTGTGAAACCCGTAAGTGACGTCGGACTCCGGACGTGATGTCAGACACCGGATATGACGCTTGTCTGTGTGCAGTGGAAAGATTCCCCAAGGCGACAGATTCAGTCCTGAAGTGAGCTGGCAGGGCTCAGGAGCAGTGCTGGAAAGTCTGCTTAGTGCTTAGAGATAAACAGAAAATCATTTATTTACATGTGCAGGTTGTCAAGTAGATTATATTTCTTTTAATTATACAAACAAGAATCATCTACAGAAAAATAACTAAGAAATCAATAGTTTTAATTATGAAAATAAAACATTTTAAGTTATGGTGGGTGAAAAAGGCAACAAAAAACCTCCACCGTTAGCATATAGCCAATAAAGAATATCAGTTGTGTGCACATTCACATGTCTTAGGTCTGCAATCCTGCCTTTCAACCATTATCACCTAGTATACAGTGCTCCCACTGCAGCAAGGGATTCAGGGAAATGACATGCAAATGAGCACACAATATGTCACCTTTTGCCTGGAATTTCCATTCACATGGGCTCCACTGCCCATGGATTGCACTGTATTGAGGTTTTAGATAAAACAATTTGTATTGAAAAGCAATTCAATAAATTACAAAATACAATTGAGGTAATAGAAAAGAAAATACTTGCGCCAAACGTGTTTAAGTGAATTATAAACTTCAGTCCCACACAAAGTGTATACCTGCTGCCAGAGTTTCTTAGAGGTGATTCACCAACGTCTATATGTAACAGTCTCGAGCAAAAAAGGGGATCCTCCGGCGCGTGATTCCACTTGTGACTCCGGGACACATGCAATATAAATAGAGAGAGGGACCACAATCAGGAGTAGTTAAGGTACAATAACAAATGTATAGGTTTCTATTAGGAACACACTTACATAGGGATAGTTAATCTTCCGTGGGGATAAGGAGGACCTCATGATGATACCTCAAACTAGGGAAGAGAAGGGAACATAGTATAACACTGTTTTATTTACAAAAAATATTAAAAAGAGATTGGAAACTCACAAACGGCCAACAAATAATGGCATAGAGAGGAGGTGTCTCCAGACTCCACAGACCATCTTCCTGAGTCTTTGACTGTCGGTGTGGATTCTGCTCCAGTTGGTTAGATGTTATTGCAAGGGTTTGGTAAACAGCAAGGGGTCTTCCGGTGCTAGTGCACAGACCGGTTTTCCTCCCGTTTGTCACTCTTCTTGCCACAGCTCCCGCCTTCCGCGCATGCGCATGCGCTCCGGTCATCATACGAACTTTGGACATCACAGGCCACCGTACAGAAGAGTGAGAGCACAATTCCAGTTTGGTCAGCACTGCGACCGGAGCGCATGCGCATGCGCGGAAGGCGGGAGCTGTGGCAAGATGAGGATACTTGCCATCTATCCATACTCATCTGCAATTCTGTTAAACATTTGTTATTGTACCCTAACTACTCCTGATTGTGGTCCCTCTCTCTATTTATATTGCATGTGTCCCGGAGTCACAAGTAGAATCACTCGCCGGAGGATCCCCTTTTTTGCTCGAGAATATACAATTGAGGACTACTTATATGAATCCCTTCTCATCCCAATTCTATCAATGATTGAAATCAAAAATTCAAAAATTGTATTAAAAAAAACCTTATGACCCACGGCGTCATTTGACATCACGTCTCCATGGTAACGGGCGTCATTTGACACCACTTTGCCATGGAGACGCGTGGACAGGAAGCGGGTAAGTACATTTACAGAAGCCTCGCTCTCTTACCGCGGGGCCTCTGTAACCACCGTGCGGCCCGCGCTCTCCCAATAAATGTTCATGCCCCCCCTGTGGGGCGCGCCCCCCAGTTTGTGCACCGCTTGGCTTAAATTATTCCCGGACTCCCCAATCTCAAGAATTTATCTGACTGCTTTACATGAGTGGTTCTACCAAATCAATGTTAAAAGTTGATGCCCCTTTCATCATTAATTCTTCCTCTGAGAATTAAAAATATATAATTTAATAAATATTTAAATCTCTCTTCTTTCGAATCACAAGATGAGGATACTTGCCATCTATCCATACTCATCTGCAATCTGTTAAACTTCTTGGATCTGCTTTTAGAATGGGATGCCGGTGCTTGAATACCTTGCGATACCACATCTTTCATTCAAAATAGGAATTCAAAGATGTTCTCAGTAGGCTCCCTTGCCTAACCCCTACCAAAACACCCTCCCGGGAGCCTAACCACCCTCCCAATAGTAACTCCTCAATCACACCCCCTCCCCCCAACCTAACCTCCCCTCTACACTAATAGCTAAAAGCCCTATTAGCCAAATGTGGCTAATAAGGCTTTTGGCCATTCAAAGACCCCACCCCAAAAGACATGTATTAAATAAATGTAGCCCTGTTTCCCCCACCCATAAGTGAGATCTGGGGGTAGGATGTAATTATGCTACTGGTGCTGCCCTTTACTTGTTGGAGAGACTGGGGTATATCACTTACTATGGTGCAGCGCCTCCACCTGTGAGGGATCCCAGCAGAACGGAAGCAGCCCCTCACAGGACATAATCACAATGAACAAATAGCTTTGTAAAAACAGGAAGGCCTTTACTGAACATAGAGATAACATAACCCTGAACACTAGACTCTATAATGACTAGATATACAACTGCCCCACGCCTCGCAGGGCCTTCACCCCACACCATGTACCCAAAGTCCCAAAAGTCCCACAATGCTTAGGCATGTTCAGCGCCGTGCTAGATGAGGATATAGTTGGTGCACTTGTGTCCAAACCCGGGCTCGCTGACATGGAGATAAGTGGATCCTCTGATCCCGCGACGATTCCGCCTCCGCGTGAGATGATGTCCTGTAGAATGTTCCCACCGTGGAAACCGTCTCTGCAACTGGACAGGGTCTGGTCCCAGACCTCAACGTTCAGGGCTGCACAGCATTCTGGCTGTGTCCCTGAACTAACAAACAACTAAAGGGGCAGGGTCCCTACCTAAGGGCCTGTCCCTGTAGCAACCACAAACTTGATATGTGAGTAGGGCCTAGCTAGGGCCAAGGGGAGATCTCTGGGCTAGTGCAGAGGCTACTTGCCTCCTTGCACCTATACACCCTCGGAGTAGGGAAAGGGTCATATCAGCTCTACCTTAATATTCGTAAGTATAGATGGGTGGTGGTGCATAGGGAATAGGGAATATATATTTTCAAAATGATCAAGAAATTATCAAAAAAAGATACCCTAATATTGCACTCTGCCTAATCATAAGGTTTCCAAACACAACATTGTGTATCAACCACTATGCATATCTAATGCTAACACCAGGGGGGAGGAGGGTTATTTATGATGAAAAACAATAACATTTTATTTAAACTCTTCTATAATAAAAATATTTTTAAAAAGCAGTTGTATGCCTATTATTGACACGGTATGTATTCAGACTCATATACAATAATTCAGTGTTATAGTGAGTATCACCTGTTGTTTAAACCTTATATGTCTTGGTATCGGGGTGCAAACAATACTAAATGAATTGAAAGTCAAAGGAAAATAACTGTAAATAGAACGTATATGGGACAATGGGTATGGTCAGGTTATATCTTCACTATTAGGTTGGTTAGTTGTGTCATATAACAGTTCATAATTATATATTTTCTTTTTTTAAATATTTTTATTATAGAAGAGTTTAAATAAAATTTTATTGTTTATGTTATACCTTTACACCCTCCCCTGTCTGTGTTCCAGCTCCTACTGACTTCCTGACAGCGCGCAACAATGTATCCCATTTGCAGCAGGAGTATCTGTAAGCCCTATTGGCTGTAATGCAGCAGGTGATATGGGTGAAAGGGCAGTCCCCAGAGGCTTCTGGGTAATGTAGTTCCTTTAGAGCCTCTACTCTATTGGCGCGGCATGCGCCATCTTTACCGCGCATGCGCGATGCTGTAATGGCCACCGGTAGCACTATCTGCGCCTGTGCAATCTGTAATGGTCGCCGGGACTCCACACACAGACTGCGCATGCGCGAACCTCGTGCCAACCCCAAAATGGCCGCCGAACACCTTCTGCACATGCGCGACACTCCGCACATGTGCGAACACTTTAAACATGGTGACGCCATGCAAAGGGAGCCACCAGCTAGCCCGTCACCACCCGCAAGCACCCCAACCATAACGGAGGTAAGGGAGGGGGAAACGGTGAACCGGGGAGCCAGAGGGGACCTGGCTACACAAAAACAAAACAAAAAGATATTGTAGCACTCTCATAAAACAAAACCAGCATATGTATAAATACAAGTACTCCTAGCTCATAGTCAGACTTGTAGCTGGCCAAAGAATCGAGTGCAAATGAAGGAGACGTAGGGCACTATCAAATTTCAAAACAGGAAGAATTATTCAGCCAACCATTACCGATGTTTCTGCTGACACGGCAGCCTTTTTCAAGAGTATGGCATGAAATATTAAACAAACAAGTCAGTATATATAGTACAAAACATTACCTTATGTCCAGGTGAACCCCATACTCCCGTTGCACCAAGCGAGTGATTGGCATGCACCCCTAACTACATCGGTATGCCCACTGGCACACATCAGCACGTGCTCACTCACATACATCATCTGCTGATGTCAGAGAGCTATGGAGCATGCGTGGTGGGACGAGTTCGGCAAAAGACACAAGGGCATCAGAGGGGGAGCTGGAGGGAGAAATTCCTCCCATTTTCCATGCATTTCCTAATACAGTGTCTCTAATCACAGACATACTGTACGTGAGAATAAACAATTCAAATAAAAGCAGCAGAGTGCTGCTATCACAATATGTTTTTTCTATCTTTCATTTTTTCCTCTGCAATATTGCAAAGATACACCTCTTCTTCTGTTGCTCTACAGCTAAAAATCTTACGCAGGTCCGAATTCTCTCCCCTCTTGACTATTGAAACTGCCTGCTGTCCGGCCTTTCTGACTCTCATCTGTCTCCGCTACAATCTATCCTAAACGCTGCTGCTAGAATCATTTTACTCTCTCCTAAACCTGTCGCAGCGTCTTTGCTGCTGAAATCCCTCTACTGGCTTCATATCAAATTCTGTATCACATACTCAATTTTTTTAACACTCCTCACTTTTAAGGCAATAAACTCCTTACATTTCAGTCCTAATTTCTTACTTTACACCATCTCGACTCTTGCGATCTGCTCTCTCCCGCCTTAACCCTTTCTCACTGACTGCCCCACACCTCTGAAATGTCCTTCCCTTCAATACCGAGTAGCACCCTCTCTATCCTCCTTTGAGACCTATCTTTAAAACCCCAAAAGAAAGCACAGGAGCGCACCAAGGTAAACAGGTATGTATTAAGCAATAAAAAAATAAAGCAAGTAGTTACTTACATCATAATAAAATACAGTCCAGTAAAAGATTGCAACCAGGCTCCGAATTGTCACATCAGTGGTTCTGGAGAATAGGAGGCTGTTGATACTGTACAGGTGTAAAAGGGGACGATAGACAGCACTCTGATGGTGTTAAATATATGCAATTGCAGGGTGCACGGAACAAAAGGGGACCCTTATTCCCCTGTATAGTACTAACAAATCTACGTAAGTACCAGCACTCACTGTCTAATAGCCTCAGTGGCTCTGCTCCTTCAGCTGCTTGTGTGGAGTGCTGAGGGTACAAGTGTAGGTTTCTCCTGCGCGCTGGGATTTAGCCGGTAACACCTCGTAACTCCCCTACTTTCAGGTTCACGCATCACTGTGGTACCCGTATGATGTAGGACCCTTCGTCTCCGTCACTGGCTATCCCGACCAAGCGGGATAATAGGTGGCTATGTGCAATAGAAGCACAGTGAAAGCTAGCAACCAAATAACGTGGAGCCTGGATAATGCCAATGTAATCTTATCTTAAAAACCCACCTCCTTAACAAAGCTTATGAGTAGCTCTGTGGCTGATACTAAACATATATATACATCGACCTTGACCCCTTGCACTTACAGAACACCTTCCTAGTGTCTCTGTACATACTTCCTACTTACCAACTAGATTGTAAGCTCTTTGGGGCAGGAACTAATTTTTCTCATTTTATAATTTTACGTTTATGTCTGAAGCGCTTATTCCCATTATGTGTCATTTGTATTATTTGTTATTTATATTATTATGTCACTTGTTTACTGCTATGAAGTGATATGTACATTATTGGTGCTATATAAAGATATGCATAAATACATACATACATAATCAATGGGCTACTTGTTCATCATTTATTATAAGATAATTACAATCTACATGCTTAGGATACTCAAGAAAAGATTCATCAAGCATAAGCGAAAGATATTTCAAGGTGTAGAATAAACTCCACTCATCCAGCAGCATAAAACATCTAAACATCCCATATCCTTAAAAATGATGGGGATAGAACAAATACATAAGGCACTGTCAAGAATAGATAAGGACACCACTCAACTGCACAGAGAAGCTTACTGGGTAATTATACAGTACTACGGACAGTTCATTCCAAAGGATTAAATGATAATCTGCACCTCGGATTCTTTTTGGACCTTAGATAATATTTATATCCCTGTAAAGGGAACCCCGTTTTTCATAGGTGTATTCCTGTTGCTGCTGGAACTCTTTTCAGCATCCAGGATTTGAAATATCATACACCTGCTCAGGAACTTTATTTTTGCTCCCCTTGCACTCCACAATGTCATATTCATGCAGAGGATCTGTGTAAGGGTTCCAGTCCAGGCTTTGGCTGGAACTCGCCCTTACCTGGCTGCTGTGGACATTTTGATTACTGGCAGCCTACTATATTGGCTGCACCTGTTCAAGGGCTTAAATAGCAGCCAGTGACTCCCAGTCCCTGCCTGTGCATTGTATATGTTTCCCTGTGATCCTGGCCACCCTGAGCTCTAGTCGGAGCCTTCCCCCTTCATGAGCCTTCCGTGTGGCTTGCCAGTCCCTGTGGCTTGCCTATCCCTGTGGCTTCCCTGTTCATTTGAAATTCCTGTTGCAGACCTCGGACTGTGACCCCAACCTCGCTGCCTTCCGCCTGCCCTGCCCTTTTGCCTTTCACCTGGATTCTGCACCACTGCTGCCTGCCCTGACCCTTTGCCTGCTTACCAACCACGGATACTCTAACAGGACACTGTCCCTGTGCTCTGGTCGGTTAATTGGCATCCTTACTTCAGCCCTGCGGGTCCGCTTCCTGATCGGAGACAAGCATCGTCACAATCTGGCATTCAGTCAATTTGCTTCCCTTGCTCAGGCCATGTACCCTACTTCAGGATTATCAGACATCTTCATTACATTGTTAAAATAGAAAAAGAAAAAGCTACCTGTATATAAGGATGGTTTTGGACCACTTCTAACTCGACATTATACAAACATTCTCCTCTTGTGTTAGAATCATGAAAACGTGTGTCTGCAAGGGCTATTTTGTACCCTATACTTTTGTTCTAAAAATTATTGTTGTGTCTCGTCGAACACAACATTGCTTCAGAATGCTTTGATACAATAGGTGCTTTTTAACCTATTAAAACAAAAGTATATATAACATTCCCATTCCATCACATAT
The DNA here is from genome assembly GCF_040206685.1 of Ascaphus truei. Taxonomy (NCBI): domain Eukaryota; kingdom Metazoa; phylum Chordata; class Amphibia; order Anura; family Ascaphidae; genus Ascaphus; species Ascaphus truei. Next base: position 129,401,508 of record NC_134484.1, on the reverse strand, counting down.
TGTATATGCAGTCTTGTACCATATTATTTAATTACTAGAATTTTAATCAAGTAAAGGAAATGTTTCAAAGCTAATATGATAGCTCTACAAAGATAAGAACATGATGCACAAATATAAAGACATAAAATCATGCCTAAGCTGTTGTGAGTGATAATCATTCTCATCCAACATACAATTATTGGATTCTGTCGTATTTCACTGGTCATATATTCATATTCCCACAAGTGATGGCTCATAAAAATAAGAGGTTAAGCCACATTGGTAAGTCTGGGATGCTTTCAGTGTTACTGCCCATCTAGGCTATGTACTAAAATTAATGGAGTTTAGAGTGTGTCTGATTAAGCAGATCTCACACGCTTTAAAATACATGAGAGATCATTTTCAATCAATGCGTGCTGAAGACCATTCTACAAAATGAAACGTTGAAACATTCAAGTACACTAGAAAGTAATAAAAGCTAAATGTTTATGGATAAACTTCAGAACAGAAAATATTGGTGAAAGAGGGAATATACAATGACAATCAAACAATTCAAATAATTCTAATTGGTCAATGAAAAATAGAAATAAGCTAATTACAGTACTTTCATATTTAGTAAATATGGATAAGGTACATCCATAGTAGAATCACATACATTGGCTAGAGTGGTAAAAGTAGAGGATTGGCAACAGGCCTTGGGCAGCAATGTGGTCTAGAAACAATATAAAAGAGCTGAAGCACGCTTTCTATGTATCCTATATTCCCTTGTACAAAATAAAAACAGCAACTAAGGACTTATCCAACTCTGAAATATATACTGTAAACAGTATCCCCGATAGTTGGCCTGATAATATGGCAGTTCTCTATAGACATAGTGTACAGTATGGGGGAAAGTCTGGGGTCTTCAGCATTTTGAGGCACTCAAGATGACTTTTAGCCTGTTCCATCGTATACTCAGAGCCAGCCACCATTGTGTCTTCATTGCAGTATCTTCTGTTCCCCACTCTGGTTATATGGGGCATTAGGGATCGTGTGGTGTTGTAGAAACCTCTCTTAAACTCAGCAGCGTTATCTCGATGAAAGCTGCACTCAGGCTACCTTGCTAACACACCACACTAATTGGATTATTAATAATAATTTATATTTTCAGTAAAAAATTGGTATTGTCTTCAATGGAGAACTTTGGTCGAAAACAGCCCCATCTGTAACTTCAGCGAACATAGAATAAGCCCCTAGGTGTTCCTAACAAAAACAACTAATAAACATAGAAATGGCTCATCAATTAACTATAAATACCAAATAACCTTTGGTTAACTTTCTTTAACGTATTACATGTAATGATTGCATAAATAACACTAAAATATTGTGAAAATATCAATGTATGATTGTGATTAATACATGAATATGTAATAATGTTTTCTTAAATATTCTGGCAATTATAAAGTCCGCACAGAGATGTAGCTACCATTATTGCATCCATTATTAGGGAGACTGGTTATGGTGAAATTAAATAAAGCTTTTATTGCGCCTGTTTCCTTAACATCAGAAAACCATCCAAACAAGGGGTCAAACAAAGCTTCTATTCACTTGGGAGTATTTCTTGTGAAACCTATGGTCCACAACTCCCTTTAGATAAGCATGTCTCCCAGCCCCAAACATATATCTTGATATAAGCAGGTATACCAAAAGTCTTATAAAAGGAAAGTCTTATCTGTTTGTAGTGGTTGGAGGGAAATTCTTCTCTGTTCCTGGTTGCTGCCTTTTTCCTCAGGTTTTGTCAGCATTCAGGTTTAAAGGTGTTTTCCCCTCTGTCTTGCAAGCAGCTCTGCTATTCTTCTGGCAGGCTCAAGACATCTGTCCCCATGGTCAGTCTCACAAGTTGTGAGACTCAGGAACAATCTCTCTTCCTGTCTCAAAAGACAGGCTTTTCTAAGAAGCTAATCAGGCAGGTGGTGTTGGATAATTGACTACCAGCAGTTAACCACCACACTGTTGGATTAGAGGCACATTTCCTGAACAGGGATAACTCCCCTGTTACATATATATATATATATATATATATATATATATATATATATATATATATATATATATATATATTTAAAAAAAAAAATTGTGTGTTAGTGATTTATTATCACTTTGTATTTCTGTGTAATTGTTTGTTACCTTTCGTAACTGTGACAGTAGTTTTTTTTACCTTATATGCAGTTTTCTACTGATATATAAAAATTTAATTATACGCAGTGCTTTGGCAATAGTTTCCTTGTTTGTGTGCGGGACACATTTATTTAAATACTGTGACTATATTTAGGGTGTACAGGGACCCTTTATGTTAACCGCACCTAATTCATTGTTTAATAGAGTTTTTTGCCTAGGTGGTTCTGGCTGTTTGTTTGTACTATAACAGGAAAGGGAATATGGCACGCCACAAAGGGCTTCAGAACACAGGGCACCCGGGTGTGTGCCGATCAGCTCTAACCGCGGATCTGCACTAATATTCCTCATCAGTCTGTATGGAAGTGGCAGTTTCCAAACAGGCCAAAGGTAGAGGGTCATATAATAAAGGCCCATCAGGACTCCCGTAGGGGCCTAGTGAAATTGGACTAATACCAATGATGCACCAAAGCAACAACTGAAATTCCCCTTGTCGCATTGTAATCACTGGAGGTGTAGGAGGGATTCGGAGATTTGGACAAGGTTTGAAGCTGATACATGGAACAAAGGGTGGATTTGCGTGGTTTACATCAAACAGAGTTTGATGGTTACCGGGTGGATTGTTGCATAACTGTATGAATTAAGTGGAAATAGCTGTGTTACTTCAGTTATTATAGTGCCGAGTATATGAGTACTTCAGCATTAGGTGATACCTCTTTTTATTTGGGCTAACAATTGATATTTGAAGACAAGCTTTCTCCTCTGCATAACTTTCTCCTCTCTGCATAACTATAAACTTGTGGCTCGGGTTTTAAGTGCAGAAATGAAAGTCAAACTTTATCTTCAACCTTGAAATTGGAGCCTCTTGACTGGTGATTGGCTTGATGTTTAAAAGTCACGTTGGCCTCTTCCAGATGACAAACTAGCCCCACATTGATTTTCTTGAGGTGGTTTGCCCATGGTACACTGACTCTTTGAGTAGCCTTTAGATGAGAATGAAGATGAAAGCTATAGTTGGAAAACATAGGGGTCTTCCAGAGGGGGGAGTAAAAAAAAAACAGCATTCCTACAAGCAAAAGTGAGGTATAATCCTCCAGGAAGAAACTGCAAAAACAGCACAGACAGACTCCACACGTTGACTATCTCACTCTGCCTGATCATTATATTGTGGATTATATGCAGAAGAAAGTCACAGACAAATATTCCGTAAATGCCATCCAGAATTTGAACGTCAACTAAGAACCTTGTTTCAAAAGGAGATCTTTAGGACATCCATGCAGTCGAATTTTGTTGTACAGAAACAACTGACAGTCTTAGCAGAAGCGAGGCCTCCAACTGGGATCAAGTGAGCTATTTAGTGATTACTAATATGGTGGCACTTCCCTGAAACATAGGTAACACCACAATAAAGTTCATTGACACAATTTCCCAAGGCCAACCTCAGCTCAGAAGAGGAAGTAGTAATCCTTGCTGTTTAGTTTTCGGCACCTTGCAGCAAACAAAGACATATTTTCTGACATTTAATGATAAACGTGGTCACCAGAAACAATGACTGAACAGATTAAAAGCCTTAGGTACATCAGAGTGCCAGCAAACAGTTCATTTCACATACAGTATGTAGAATCTTTGCCTTCAAAACACTTTCCCTAGCTTAAGAATGATCTTTAAAACAGAGAAAGCCGCTGCGATGTTTCAGATGTGTGTCCATTCCCATTCACTCTGTTGATCTCTGAAAGTGCTGAATGACGGTTATCTATTGCCAAAGCTTTCCTGATAGTGTTTGTAGACAGGTATCCCCATGGCTACTAAATCCCTGCCTAACACGTAAGTCCTGGTACCAACACAGGCAGTGTTAGGGTTAAATCTACGCCCTGCTGAAGTAAACAGCTCATTTGGGTGACAGGCGTATGGCCTAAGGCCTATGTACTGCTCTGCTGGGGCAAAGACCTGGGGCCCCTCCCCTGGTAACAAAAAGGGGCTGCAGCTCCAAATTCAGTTGTTCTTTGTTCTTCTCTCTCCCCTCATGTGAGTGGGGTGTTATTCTATTCTGGATTCTATCCTGGACCAGGGACCTGGTGTCACGTCTTCCCTCCCTCAGGTGAGTTGGAGCAGCAACCCCATACTCCACCAGGGAGTGTGGGAGACAAGGATATACTCCTGGGGCCTCAAGTCCCTGGTGTTAATTCCAGGGACACAGAGAAGAGAATGTGCTGTAAGGATTGCTGTGATGAAGTGTGTTAAATAAAGATCAAGTTCTGTTTTTACTCCTGCCTGAGGCTGCAGTCTTTCAGGGGGAGGGAAAGAGTTTTTCCGCAGCAATAGGCCCTGTGGGAATGGAGGTGCTGTACCAGAGGAGATGAAAGCTACTGATCCCAAACGCCTGTCCTGTTCATACCCAACTAACATCGGCGGAAGCTCAGGCCCTTCTGTAAACCTGCAGGTGAGCACCACAACACCAGGTAGCAGTGAATCTCCCTTAGGGTGGGGGAATACTGGTTACATGTTATTAAATCATCAGTGTCTGTCGCTATGAAGAATTTTCTTGGCTTTAAAATAGTGCTTAGTAAGAGTGGGGATGTAGTTTCCACCTTATGCATCTAAGAAAACACATTGGCTTCTCAGTTTTACGGTCCTGAACAGTAAGACAGGACATATAAAAAAAAGGGAACATATAATTTTTTTTAAATAAAGGTGCTCTGCTGTCAATAAGATCTCTAAAAACTTGTACAGGTAAATAATCTCCTTCCAGGAAATGTCACCATTCTTCAAAGATTAGAATAAGAAAGAATATGTATCTAAGGCGCCTAATAATATAAAACAAAAGGATATAAAAACCAAGCCTGTTGGATTAGAGGATCTTGAAGTGGCTCCAAGTGGTGTGTAGAAACGCGTAGGGTGGTCACGCGGACAACTACTGCCTCACCAATCTATAGTATCCCCCTTCCACAGACTATCGTGTGGAATCTGCTCATGCGAGTTGACTAACACCATTCAGCCCTTGGCGAATCTGCCGCCGCTGTTCTCCGATCAACTGCACACTTTCCCCGGTGTATCGAGGGAGGCAATCCACCCACACACCGGCTGATGTGTGCAACCCTTCACCAACTGAGGATCTCCTGTGCAGCTGCAGACTACCGGAAAAGAGAGGGGATACTCTCAGACTTATCCACTGCTTGCCCTTATCATCCATCTGGTGAGTGGGCATTTCTATCATTGCAGCAGTGTGTCAATCTGACCTACTTCAATTGTTTATATATTATTTTATTATTTTTCATATGTCCTATGTATGTTTTTATTAAATGTTTATATATTTAATTATCACCTGTTGAACTCTCAGCTGTTTGTTATTTGTATTGTATGTTTGTTTGTCACCTTATCAAACAGTATTATGCTATGCACTATGTTTTTCTTTTTTTTAAGCTTTCTACACACCACTTGGAGCCCATACATAAGGTTGTATATTGTATTTCACCATCTATTCTTATAGTTAGCGCTACCTATCCTGTTTTTTTCTGTACTCTTCCCCTTTTTAGGTTAGCAGCTTTCTAGTGATATCATGTCTCAATTGTTTGCTCAGCGAGCCAATAGAAACATAGATATCAACAGAATTTTTTCAGATGAAGAAATCCCTATTGTGGTAGATAATGTTTCAGATGATATGCAAGAAATGGCAGACAAATTAGAAAAATTACTTGTGAGTGAGATTAAGCAACTCTGGGATGCGATTACCATTGAGAAATATGTGGAGCAAAAACGAATTCCACGAGGTTTAAGGCTATTTAAAAAGCCCACCACTGATTTTCAAAGTGAGGCATTCACTCTTGAATGGAATCGCATCCTTGACAATTGTTCATTTGAATTTATGCGTTTGTTAATCTCCAAACGCAAAACCTGTCTTCAAATATTAGACAAAGAAATTAATGATATGAAAGAATACTTTGACAAATATAAAGATAATAGTGAATTACCTATGTTAGAAACCAGGATTAAAAACAAAATGGATAATTTGCAAAAAGAGACTATTAGTTCCAAACAACAAAAGTTCCAAAGGGACAAAATAGATTATGTAACTGGATGTTATAGAAATTGGAAGAAACCTAAGCATGAAAATGATAAATACAAATCCAATAAGGACAATAATCCAAAAAACTATTCCCACAAAATACCACAAAATTATAGAAAAAATATTCCAAGCACTAAAGAAATTTCTACAAATCCAGTGCAATTTATTTCTCCAAAAAGTACCTAAGAAAACCTATACACAATCCAAATCAAATCCAGGTAGTCACATTCCAAAACCCTCCACCCCTGCTCCATTACCAAATCGGTTAGAGAAAGATATCGATAATATCTTTGAACAATACCAACATCATAATAAGTATAAACCTCTAATTGATTTGGATAGGGAACGTCATCTCTCTACTCACAGTCGAGAAGAAGAGAAACCTACTTTCTCTTTTTTAGACTGGAGACAATCCAGGGATCCCAAACATGCCAGAGAAGCAATAAGAGATCTATTGGGAAAAGAGGGAACTTCAAGGGACAAAAAAAGAAAAAAAACCCTAGAGGAACGAGAGGAGGTCGAAAGAATGGGCAAAATACAAAAACATTGAAATCTAAATCTACCTATACCAACATTTTCAACATCAGCAAATATCCCATTTCATCTAAAGAAAGTAAAATATTATCCAAAGGATTATCCTTTGCACCAGTTACAGGCCCTGACAGCTTCAAATTGTATATAGATGTTCAACGCTATGTACGTAAACTGTGCCTCAAAAAATACTTTCTTAGGGATGCTCTTTCTAGAACTGATTCTAATAGTAATTTGCCTATTTCCATTACACCTCCAACTACTACAAAATTCAAAAACCCCTCCACTTTTTTTCCAAAATTTGTAAGTGCCCTTTTATAGACACCTTTGCTCAGATGGTCACAGACGATATGGAGACTCAGAGTCGTAACTTTAAGATCAAATACGACACTCTTCGTATCGATGAGAAACATACACTACGTGCCCTTGAGGGAAATGACTCTATCGTTATAAAACCGGCAGACAAGGGGGTGGGGTTGGTAATTATGGATAAAACCTATTACATCAAGGAGTCTTTAAGAATCCTTGAGGATAGGTCCACTTACCAACCCCTCCCCTCCCATCCAACCATTCAATATCAACAACAACTGTTTAATTTTCTAATGACAGGTTTGGACCAACAAATTATTACTAAACAAGAATTCGATTTTCTGTATAATTCATATCTGAAAATACCTATATTTTACATAACACCCAAAATACATAAAAATTTACAATTTCCCCCTGGCCGCCCGATCATATCGGGCATCCAGTCTTTGACGTCACACCTTTCCAGTATATTGATTATCAATTACAACCACATGTTATTCAGTTACCTTCATATCTGAAGGACACTACCCACATACTGCAGACCCTTCAAGACATTCAATGGCAACCTTACATCATTTTGTTACAGCTGATGTCACATCGTTATATACAATTATTAATCACGAACAAGGGTGTGAGGCTATTCTTAACACATTAAACAAAGATCCGTCAATTTCTGCATCATTAAAATCTTTTTTAATTTCGGGTATTAAATTTATTCTTTCTCACAATTTTTTTTATTTTAATAATTCCTATTATTTACGGTGTGTGTGCAGTGTGCGTGCAGTGTGTGTGCAGTGTGTCAGTGTGTGCAGTGTGAGCAATGAGCAGTGTGTGTGCAGTGTGCAGTGTGTGTGCAGTGTGTCAGTGTGTGCAGTGTCAGCAATGAGCAGTGTGTGTGCAGTGTGTGTGCAGTGTGCAGTGTGTCCAATGAGCAGTGCGTGTGCAGTGTGCAGTGTGTGTGCAGTGTGTCCAATGAGCAGTGTGTGTGCAGTGTGTGTGCAGTGTGTCAGTGTGTGCAGTGTGAGCAATGAGCAGTGTGTGTGCAGTGTGCAGTGTGTGTGCAGTGTGTGTGCAGTGTGTCAGTGTGTGCAGTGTGTGTGCAGTGTGTGTGCAGTGTGTGTGCAGTGTGTGTGCAGTGTGAGCAATGAGCAGTGTGTGTGCAGTGTGCAGTGTGTGTGCAGTGTGTCAGTGTGTGCAGTGTGCAGTGTGTGTGCAGTGTGTGTGCAGTGTGTGTGCAGTGTGTCAGTGTCTGCAGTGTGAGCAATGAGCAGTGTGTGTGCAGTGTGCAGTGTGTGTGCAGTGTGCAGTGTGCAGTGCAGTATGTGCAGTGTGTCAGTGTGAGCAATGTGCAGTGTGTGTGTGCAGTGTGCAGTGTGTGTGCGGTGTGTGTGCAGTGTGTCAGTGTGTGCAGTGTGAGCAATGAGCAGTGTGTGTGCAGTGTGCAGTGTGTGTGCAGTGTGTCAGTGTGAGCAATGAGCAGTGTGTGTGCAGTGTGCAGTGTGTGTGCAGTGTGGCAGTGTGAGCAATGAGCAGTGTGTGTGCAGTGAGTGTGTGCAGTGTGTGCAGTGTGCAGTGTGCAAAAAAAAAATGTAAAAAAAAATTTTTAAATTTTTTTTTTTTTTTTTTTTTTAAACGGGAGCCACGGGAAAACCGCGTTATAACCGAATCGCGGTATAACGAGGCACGTTATAACGGGGTTTAGCTGTATTTATAATCTTAAATTCACATTTACTTCTAGTACCACATCTATTGAATATTTGGATTTAGTCATTTCAGCTAAAGATAATCTTATACACACAAATACATTTTTTAAAACTGTTCAATCAAATAATTATTTACACGCACACAGTCATCATAATCCATCATGGGTTACCAATATACCAAAAGGTCAATTCATTAGATTGAAAATAAATAGTTCCAGCTTAGAGACATTCAATATCCAAGCTGAAGATCTTAAATGTAAGTTCATTGATAGGAAATATTCACCAAACATGTTGGACAATACAATAACTGAGGTTGCAGCGATGGACAGATCCAGCCTTTTGAAATACAAAAAGAAAAAAATTGATAAATCTTCAAATTTGGCATTTATAACTCAATACAACCAAATGGCACCTAACATACGTAAAATCATTAAAAAATATTGGCCTATTCTTAAGAAAGCTAAAGAACTGGAGGCCATATTGCCAGATCATCTGCAAATCATATTCACTAGAGCACCCAATATAGGACAAAGGCTGGCTCCAAGCTGTCCATCGCTGCAACCTGTCTGTCGTAACACCACTGTGTGCAAGGGATATTTCCCTTGCAATAGATGTACAGCGTGTAAATATAGTCTAAACAAATCAACATTTGTATCCAGCAACAGCGCCTCCAATTGTAACGGGTTTCCCCCCCCCCCAATCTCACATTGGCCCGGGTACTCTAATAACCAACCCCCATTACGTGTTAGTGTTTGGTGGTGCACCTGTAGGCAACAGGACTCCTGAGTCTCCCGCTTGATGGTATTAGGGGATGTCATCAGGACAGGTAGCTGAGGTAGTGGGTGCGAGTTCAACTTACATCATGTGCATCGCCTCCACCTCATCAGGATCTGTGCTTACGCAGGGAGATGGTCCTGGTGAGGAACTCCTTCTTGGTGGTGCCATCCACTGCTGAGTAATTTCACACTCACACAGTGGGGGTATCGTTAACAAGGTCATCTTTATTGTAAACGGTGATGTAGCAGACTGCCCCATGCAGCTGCCGGCTCTAGCCGCACATCTCTCCGTGCTGTCCCTTCACCAGGTACGCCCTCCCGAATTGAAGTGGGATTCCCTCTTCTCCTAGGGAGATCCTCTCTGTGCCAGGTCCCTGGACACAGAGTGGCTTAGACAGGCTGATTGGTCAACCTGGACCGCTAGTTACTTCACTAGGGTCACAAAGTGTTCCTACAATCCCTTATGCAGGCAATACAGCTTCCCAACAACTTTCCACAGCTGCTGGAACAACACTATCACTAACTGTGTTGTGCCTTATATACTTCAGGAGGCAGGCGCATCCCTGATGTCACTATCCAGGGACTCAGAGCATACAGCAACTCCCCTCCATACATAGGGCACCTCACCATGGTGTGAGGGAAAACCTCCATAACTACTGCTGGCATACCTGTACTTACCAGGACTTACTGCCAACAGAGAGGAAAGTAATATACCATTATTATGCATGGCTATATACTCCCCCTGGTGAATCCCCACCGTCCCGGCTGGGGCCTAAATTTGGTGTACCTTGCTCCAGGAAACACTGAAAAAGAACACACAAATTAAGCGTTAACATTATCACATTCACATAATAATGACAGAACATCCGCTCACTGACCAGCAGAGAGCATCAAAGGAAAAAGGCAGACCACTCTTTGACGGGACCTAATAGTAGTGTCGAAGGTCTGGTTTCTTCACCTCCCGCCCCGCTGCATCGGTGACTGTCACGCTAAACTCTCGGGGCAAGCCTCGCTCATTACAATACACCACCTTGTGCATATAAATGCTGCGCCCGATTTTCCAGACCCGCATCAGTTGGGAGACCCTCTGCTCAGCCTGAACTCCCTTAATGGCTCCCCCCTTATTAACGATATAGTATTCGATATCATTACGAAGCCACCTTTCTCGATTGTCCTCTATTTCCCTCATCAGAGGTTCAGGGACATATGGGTATTCAAGCCCATGGGACCTTTTATATTTGGCTGCAATAGCCCGTTCAGCTCGGCAGGCCCGGGTTAACTTAGTTTGCCCAGCCTTTCCCGGTAACACCCATGACAGGGGCTCATCTGACTCCACCGGATCATCTAACCCTTCAGATCCCTTTGGGGTAATAAGACCTCCTTGTATTCGGTCCCACCTTACTCGTAGCTCCTTGAGATAGGCCTCATCGTCAAAATCCCCAGGAGCCCACCAAAGGTCAACCACCTCATCCCTTTCTAGAATGAAACGGGTGCAGTCTATCCAGGTGACATAACCTTCATATAATGGTGCCCACCACCTAGTTTCCCGTACCTCCCCTGAGTTGGGTTCTAGTGGCTCTTCCTCCTCGGGCCCGCCTGATGATACCCCTGAAGTACCCTCAGATGGCGCAACCCTTTCCTTACGCTGTGACCAGTGTTCACCCGTGATACTCAGCATACTAGTGCTATCACTGGGTACCGACCCTCGTCGGGAAATCCTCCCTCCACCCTCCGACCCATCATCCGAAGTTCCCCAGTCCAGGCTTCCAGTCCGTTCTTCGGTAGGACCCCGGGAATCCCCTGACATCCCCAGGCTAGAGGTTGACCCGAATGAACAGGTGACAGGGACAGGGGATTGAACTAGGGCCTTGGGGCTAACTTTGGGGATGGACGGGGTTGGGGGACGGGGCCGGATGGTAGGTACCGGCAGGGTCACGGCCTGCTCCTTCGTAATACCTGACTCACGTCCGCCACAAAGTTCTTTCTTTCCTTTGGCAGCTGAGCCTCTCGCTCTCCGGTTCGAACGCCCACTCCGTCTGTCCGTAGGGGATCGACTCCCACTGCTCGACCGTAGAGGCGCGATCGCCTCCCACTCGACACCGCTCAGGTCGTCCGGAACTGCCTCTGGACACGCACGTGCTGCGACGCCATCTTGGGTTGGGTCCCCAATCGAGACCTCTTCCTCCACGAGGACATCCGGCAACACCCTTCTGCTGCGCGGTCCAGCCTGACCCTGGATCCGCTCTTCGTTCACCTCCACCCCCGGAATCTGCGGTGAGCATGGAGTTACCCTACTGCTCCTCAGGGTCGGGGTGGATCGACCTCCTTCCGACCCGCTAGTCACCACGGCAGTGGGACTCCGGCGATCGGGTTGTCGCGGTACTGGAGACACTCGACTCCGTGTCTCCACACCACGGGGGATAGCACCTCGCCACGGAATACCACTAGTATGGTACTCCGCTAACAAGTCCTGTGTCTCTGCCAACCTGGCACACTCCTCGTCCGAGGACTCTAATTTACAGTTCGGGCGGGGTATTCCAGTAGGGGACCGTCGATTGGCTCCTTTCTGGTCACCTCTCCGATGGCTAGTTTTCTCTGGCTTGAGAGCCCGGCTTGATTCCTGCTCCGCGGGGCCTGTTCTCTCACGCCACAGTGCACCTGGAAGCTCCGCCGCCGACATCGGGGTAGAATCCTTCATTCCCCCAGATTGTACCGGCACAAATGTCGTAATAGTCCACATATATTGCAGTCCACAAGGAGGGCATCGAGCCTCACTGCCCACGGCTCCGCCAGGCAGTCTGCACTGCAGGCAGAGACAGACCACTGTCTCCACACCCTCTACGCGGATAATCAGGAAGCTTCCTGGAGCCGAATAGGGGTGGGTGGATATCAAGGGACTCTGTTCCACTTTCTCCGCTTGCTCAGCCATGGTCACCAACGGAAGCACTCATCCTAGCGGTCTGTATTGATCAATGGCTCTTCGCAACTGAAGTGCAGGGGATGGTAGAGCAATCCTTCCCCCCACTTCCTCCATCGGCATCCGGTGGAACTGCAGACCACTCCCCCTGGTTGAAACTAGGGGGATGTCTCGCCGCTTTGTAGGCTGACCCAACACTGGGGCGGAGTGAGTCATAGTCCATGAGGGCGCGGCTCCAGCTTTCGCGCCAAACTCCCCAACTGGGTGGAGTTTCCTCGTTGCCGCCAATCCTGGCCAACAATTAGCAAACTGCAAAGTTGCAAGACTTTCTGCAGCTGGCCCACGCGGTGTCCCGGGAATGCGGGAACCGCCATTTTGGTAAATACTGTCCTTCTTCATATTTGAGGTAGCGTCTGGCTGTTTGTTTATTGGTGTGTAACAAAGTCCATTTCGTTCCTCCCATCTCGCAAGGCTGTCGTCCTCACTATTCTCGGGGGTACTTTCTCGAGAACACAGGCAGGACAGACACGGCGCAGCCACGGCTTTCACGCCATTCCATAACAAACACACAAGAGTCTCTCCTGTAGCTTGTTCTTCTTCCTCAGTCCGGCATCCTGGACCTTCTGCTCTTTGCAGATCCTCCAATCTGACGGTTGTTTCTCAATCACTGTATACTGGGTTATTGTACATGGAGCTCCGCTCTGCGGGGCAGCTATCACATCCGTACAATAAACATGCCTTGTGCACCACCTTGTGTACGTAACATAGGTCTAACTCGTGTTTGCACTACCTCAGGCTAGGCTCACTCTCTCAGTGTCTACTGAATCTCCTTCCTCCCAGTCTGTGCTCCCTGTAGTAAGTGATCTGGAATGGCTAGAGTACTCTGGGGCTTCCATGCAGTACTTGGGCGTCTACCTCTCTTGGTTAGCCTAGTGCAGACCCTCTCCAGGAGTCCTGACCTAGTTAACAGGCTATCCCTTCAGGCGTCCTACCCCTAGCGCGACCTCAAGGTGACTCGGACAGCTATAGCCCCTCTCCAGACCCACTAACTCCTCTCAGGTTCCCAGGGTATCCCTGCGGTTCCATCCCAACGCAGCACAAAGTGGCAGCATACACTTTCCCTGTTTCCTAGTGTGTGCCTAGCAAAAGCCTGTCCTGTTTAATAGATATATATCTCAGCAGCGCCTCCAATTGTAACGGGTTTCCCCCCCCCCCAATCTCACATTGGCCCGGGTACTCTAATAACCAATCCCCATTACGTGTTAGTGTTTGGTGGTGCACCTGTAGGCAACAGGACTCCTGAGTCTCCCGCTTGATGGTATTAGGGGATGTCATCAGGACAGGTAGCTGAGGTAGTGGGTGCGAGTTCAACTTACATCATGTGCAGCGCCTCCACCTCATCAGGATCTGTGCTTCCGCAGGGAGATGGTCCTGGTGAGGAACTCCTTCTTGGTGGTGCCATCCACTGCTGAGTAATTTCACACTCACACAGTGGGGGTATCATTAACAAGGTCATCTTTATTGTAGACGGTGATGTAGCAGACTGCCCCATGCAGCTGCCGGCTCTAGCCGCACATCTCCGTGCTGTCACTTCGCCAGGTATGCCCTCCCGAATTGAAGTGGGATTCCCTCTTCTCCTAGGGAGATCCTCTCTGTGCCAGGTCCCTGGACACAGAGTGGCTTAGACAGGCTGATTGGTCAACCTGGACCGCTAGTTACTTCACTAGGGTCACAAAGTGTTCCTACAATCCCTTATGCAGGCAATACAGCTTCCCAACAACTTTCCACAGCTGCTGGAACAACACTATCACTAACTGTGTTGTGCCTTATATACCTCAGGAGGCAGGCGCATCCCTGATGTCACTATCCAGGGACTCAGAACATACAGCCACTCCCCTCCATACATAGGGCACCTCACCATGTTGTGAGGGAAAACCTCCATAACTACTGCTGGCATACCTGTACTTACCAGGACTTACTGCCAACAGAGAGGAAAGTAATATACCATTATTATGCATGGCTATATACAATTAAACAACATATCACTTGCAACAGTTCACATGTAATTTATTTACTTGAATGTCCATGTGGTCTGCAGTATGTAGGTATCACCACAAGATCTGTTAAGAGACGTTTATATGAACACATATACAGCATAAAAAGGGGTTTAACTACACATAATGAATCAAGTCATTTCCTTCAAGTGCATGGTCAAAATCCCAAAGGACTAAAATGTATAGCTATTGAAACCCTTACACCCAATTGGAGAGGAGGCAATGTCGTGAGCCTATTGGGGAGGAGAGAATCCTATTGGATTTACGAACTCCGCACTCTATCCCCACTAGGCCTCAACATTGAATTTGATTTAAAGGCATTTTTGGTTAATTAATTCTTTTATATATTTTTCTATTAGAAATTACAGATATCAGCAAATATATCCATTTTGTTATTTAACGGTTTCATCATTATCTTGCACCCCTATTCTTGCATTATGAGTATGAATAAATCTGTCAAATGCATTTTTATGTACTGTAAACTGTACATTTAAATCATCCAATGTTCGTTTTTTAATATATATGTAGTATATTTATGTATCAAATTTATATTTATTATTATATCAATAATTGGTTGACACGTATATAAATAAACACTTTACCAATTTATATTGAACACAAATATATAGTTTTATTCATATATTCACTATGCACACATATATAATATATATATATATATATATAATGTTTATCACACACATCCACTTTAGAGCACATTTAGATTGCACATAAAATTACACATTGGTTATTTATTGACCACACCATGTTTTATGTTGTCCTTTAAATGATTAGGTTGTTTTATGGTTGTCACTTTTATGTTATGTGTTGCATACCAGCTGAGGTTTGTCTCAATCATCATTTGCAGCGCGATAACTAAATGAATATACTTACTAGTGCGCATGTGCAGAACGTCACAGGTGAAATTAATTATTTTTAAATGAACTTTCTATATAATGGACAATTTTGGAAAGATCAATTATACCCCTGAGGAAGGAAGCAGCAGCTTCTGAAACGCGTCGGGTGGTCACGCTGACACTACTGCCTCACCAATCTATAGTATCCCCCTTTCACGGACTATCGTGTGGAAGCTGCTCATGCGAGTTGACTAACACCATTCAGCCCTTGGCGAATCTGCCGCCGCTGTTCTCCGATCAACTGCACACTTTCCCCGGTGTATCGAGGGAGGAAATCCGCCCACACACCGGCTGATGTGTGCAACCCTTCACCAACTGAGGATCTCCTGTGCAGCTGCAGACTACCGGAAAAGAGAGGGGATACTCTCAGACTTATCCACTGCTTGCCCTTATCATCCATCTGGTGAGTGGGCATTTCTATCATTGCAGCAGTGTGTCAATCTGACCTACTTCAATTGTTTATATATTATTTTATTATTTTTCATATGTCCTATGTATGTTTTTATTAAAAGTTTATATATTTAATTATCACCTGTTGAACTCTCAGCTGTTTGTTATTTGTATTGTATGTTTGTTTGTCACCTTATCAAACAGTATTATGCTATGCACTATGTTTTTCTTTTTTAAAGCTTTCTACACACCACTTGGTGCCACTTCAAGATCCTCTAATCCAACAGGCTTGGTTTTTATATCCTTTTGTTTTATATTATTAGGCGCCTTAGATACATATTCTTTCATATTCTACTCTGTTCTGACCTTGGGGGTCAGTTTTGTATCATTGGCAGCCCCTTATGTGCGGGTAATGTTCCATACATATGGTTGTATATTGTATTTCACCATCTATTCTTATAGTTAGCGCTACCTATCCTGTTTTATTCTTCAAAGATTACCTTTATCGCCAGAAACGTTGTCCCAGATATCATAGCTAACTTCAGCGGTGGAGAATTTCCAATAATAATAAGTTCAGGGATGAAGCTGATGCTGTGGACCTTGCCACAGTGACTTGACAGCTCCATCAGCTACATTGGAAGCAGTCTCTACTACAAAAAGACGCTTGGGATTGGGCAGTACCAGAAGGGAGGCAGAAACAAATGCATCCTTAACAGCATCAAAAAATTCTGGAACTCCTCTGTTAAACAAAAAGGGAATGCCTTTCTTAGCAAGGATGTCAGTGGAGAAAAAAGTGGTATTAAGCCTCTGATTAAATGCCTTTGGGAGTTGGCAAACACGAGTAACCTCTGAACTACCATGATGTTCTTTGGCTACTGTTGTAGTCTTCCTCATATCCATAGACAGTCCCTGTGGGCTTATGATGTAACCAAGAAACTTAATAGTTTGCTCCAATTTAGCACAGAGCTTGTGTTTTTGAGGCACACTAGAACAAACCGTTCTTGTTGTTCACGTGTTGCTGGATTTTTTGACAAACAACCGTGATTTTGTCAAATTAAATTATAACAAATTGGTCCATAATTTCTCTGCAAATGTCATTTACAATGTGCTATAAAGTTGTTGCAGCATTACACAGTCCCCCAAAATATAGCAAAATATTAGAAATGCCCATATCTTGTATAGAAGACTGTTTTCCACCCATCACCTTACATATAAGATTGTAGGCTCTTCCCAAATTAAGCTTTGTATAGGTCTCAGCTGATAACATCACTAAGGGGGATATTACTCTGACAAACCCCTCTGACATTGCAAATGCATTCAATGATTACTTTGTGGGGTGTGCTACTAACATACTAGCGAAACGCAACCCAAACCACAAACATGAATCTCATCCTGGGAGTACCCATATAGCCCCACCCCCTCCCAACACTGCCCATAATTTTCAATTTGTCCCAGTATCCGAAAAATCTGCATATTTGGAGGGTAATCATTTTACAACCAGCCGAATCCAACTATATTTCAAAGTATCGTGTTCTTCTATTCAATAGGTTTCCCTCCTAGCTAAGTTTGTGTTTTGTTACCAACTGTCTTACAAATTGTAACTTTTTCCAAGCCTAAGTATTTCAGATCTATAGCGACATCATGACATCCTTTTAAAAAAAATGTAATTTCCAGAGCATACATAAAGTTCTTATTGCTATTTTATATTCTGCTATTCGTTCTTTTTATTTTATTTTAATCCTTCCAATATAAGATTTATCACACGACAAGTAAAAGCATTAATAACTAATGTGTTACGTTTAATCAAATCCTTGATATGATCAATTGTACCTGTATTTTTATTGGTAAATGTATTCATTTCTGCTTGCAGTCTTACAATATATATACAGTGCCCACATTTGTAATTGTATTTTTATAGATTCCAATGAATCCAATTAATAGTACTGTCATTCTGCCTCTGTAATATTCTCTCAAGTAAGTGACTTTCTTGTTGGAATATCACATTTGGTTCATTGTTAACAAATTTAGACAGTTCTTCATCTGTTTCCAAATTGGTTGTCTGCAGTATTTTTTGTGTAAAGGAATTGCAACATTATCAGGTTAACTGTCAGGGGGTTGTTTTCAGTATATATTTTAGAGTTAGAGTATTCCTCAATAGCTGTATATTTTCATTGTTATTTTATGTAATAACTTAGGAAAGTTTTAGTCACTGGTTAGCACATCAGAAAAAGGGGGAAGGGAAACACAAAATGATTGTGCCCCTAAAAGAATTCACTAAACTGCACACCACAGCGTGTAAAAGTTAACTTTTAATAGATTTACTTAAAACATATATTACCAAAGAATTGTGTAAAGGGAATTAAAAATAAATTAAATCGACACTATCAAGCATCCATGTCGTCAAATATGTGATTATACTATCCCAATTGACAACCTAATGTTGGTGGGATGTAGAGGGCATTAGATGCTATAAGTCAGGATATTAACCCCTCTGGGACAACTGTGAGACCAGATGGTAAGTCTATGTATATACAAGTCAGAAAACAATTAAATGAATGAATATTCAGCGATCCTACTACAATTATTACCATTGAGCACTTCAGTGATAAATTGTCAGTGTGTTGAAGTGCAAGTACTTTCAGTGGTAAAACTGACACTCGCAGTAATAATAGTAGTGAGTTCACAACATGGTAAAACTGACACACAGCAATGTTATTGGTGAGTTCACAGCATAAGCTCTATGAAAACACATGTCCACATATGAAAGGTGTAGATGTGATTGCTCAATATTTGATGGAAGATTCAGATTTACATGTGTTGAATGGATATTGGAGTCTATTAGATTTATACTCTCACACAACTATTTCCTTTTTTTAACACAGTTTTTTATTCAAGTCTGTGGCACAGCAATGGGCACACGCTTTGCTCCCAGTTATGCTAACCTTTACATGGGTGAATGGGAGCAAAGGGTAATTTGGAACAACAACCCATTTGCAAATAGAGTTATATTGTGGCGCAGATTTATAGATGACATCCTGTGTGTTTGGGAGGAAGATGAAGACTCCTTAAATGAATTCACTGTCTTTTTAAGTCAAAACGATTTTAATTTAATTTAACTTTTACAACAGAGAGTGATATAAATTATATCACTTTTCTTGATTTACAATTGGTAGCTGCAGGAACCCTCCGCTGTTTTAATCCGATGGGCCATTAAGAATCTCACAGAACTGTTGAGGCAATGTTGAGGCATTTACTGTGAGACTGCCCCAGAATCTCCCAGAAGTTCCCAGGTAAGTGTTCTAATACTGGTGGCAGCATCTGTATATATGTTTATGTGTTTGGTTTAATTATCTCTGAGGAAGGGGTGCCATTCGAAACACATAGAATTAAACATTACATGGTACACTACTTTATGTACTCTTTGCTCTACCAATGTGTATCCCTGCTGCCTGCTTTACTGCATACATTCCCCACAATACACTTTGACAAGCGCATTCTTAGGAAGCTGTCCAGTCATCAGGCGCCCATGTGAGATCAGAGTCAGGACTGGGTTACGACACATGAGGTGGTCTTGTGCACTAGCTGCTCCTTCATCCATTGCCAGCCCTACAAGTGTGGGTATCCAGGAGGACTGATCGGGCCACCAAAGACCCTATACATCAGGATCCGGTGGTGTTCACCGTTGCAAGGCTATCAGGAGCAGATCTGACTTTATCTTAAACCTGCTGGTGTAGGACCTAGACATCTGTTGGCTGAGGGGATCTACAGAGCGGTGCTGGTAACATGTGCCAAAATACATGTATTGCCTATTGTTATGAGTTTTCATGTATGTGCGTTACTCGCCGTTTTCACCTTTTTTTAATATAATTGAATTTAATACACAATGAGATTTGTGCGCTGTTTGTTCTTTTTTCCTTATCAGAAAAGAAGACGGAGTTCCACAAGTGACCCAGCGTTCCATCCTCTTGACTCTTTGTAGTTTGTTACTTTGCAAATTTGTGAGTATAATACCATCATTTTCATATTGTTTAATTATAAACGTTATTACACTATCCTTGCCTACTCTTTGATTAAATATTCAGAGATCCCTCCATGCAACACCTGAAGATTGCCACCGATTAGAGATATTTCTCTACACTCTTATAATTATACTGCAACATGTGAGTGGGATACCTCCTATTTCTAAATTCACTCAATGTTTCAGCTTTTCTTATTTGATATCTTGCACTCTATTGTGTTTTGTTAATTTCATACTCTGGGAGCTTTCTGCTTTGATTCCTGCTATCATTACCATTTTTGATATTAAGGAAACATAATTTTCTTCGGACCAGCACTCCTTCCATTCGCTGGATGGGTTTTATTTATTGACTTATTCATATTAAGTTATTAAACATAAATATTGTAGTCAACGAATAATATTCCCTCGGATTGGGCATATACCTTGCAATTCCTTACACAAGCAAATCTTTGCACTTAAATTTCTTCTGCATTTATGAATATTATTGTGGTTGAAACATTACCAGCACCAAAAACTCCAGAGGATTAAACCACAATGGATGAGACCTTTGTTACATGGAAATATGGGAATACCTGCACGCAACATAAAGAATGATTTCATTGTCCTTCAAAGTTCTCAAAATTCATAACAACAACTCTGGCTCTCAGGATAGTCAATATTTTGCAACAGTATTAAAGAAATACCATCAGCTAACTAAAATGTAGAGATATCCATACGCAATTAATTCTGCAACTTTCCTCTGTGTAACCAGTTGCCATGCCACATATACAGTATGCATCACAATCTATGAATTCTCAATTTACACTTCATGATTAAAATAACCAAGCTTGTCATTTCAATTATGTACAATGGCAAAAATGTGAATGCCTTTGCTCCTAAAATTCCCTGCAGAACAGTATGCAAATTATCAAAACAAATATTATTTTGTGTGGTTAATGCAACATGATAAATAATTTAAAAACAAATGTAATTATGACGGTATTCTCGTGTGTTAATAATTGACATATTATGTTTAACCATAGTAAAACATTATCACTTATTTTTCTTATGTGTGATATAGTATAAAAAAAGAGCATTTCTCATCAAAGAAGGCATCAATGATTAATTGCTGACCACCATGTGACACAAAATGTGAACATTAAGATATTATCTCTAAAAAGTATTATTATTAAGAAGAGTAATGATATATATATATAGTGCAGAATAAATCAGTTCTTCAGTATTAGTACCTTTTTTATTTGGACTAACAATTTATGTCATAGGACAAGCTTTCGAGAGTTTTTCTCTCTTCTTCAGGTCAGCAATACTGATATACAAAGGTTTCTACACTTAGACAGGGATTGGAAAAGGAAAAAAACAAAAAAGGGAAGAATAAAGAATTCCATGCACTGGAAGTGTGTTAAAACTGAGATAAGGAAGGTGAGAATTGGGGATGGGGAGGGGGGCTGTACATCCACAGCAGCACAGAGGAGGAAGAGGATGCTGGGAGGGGGGGTAAGGGGGAAGGTATAGGATGGCACAATGGTAGGGAGGACCATACAAATTATGATAGTGTGTGAGAAACCCCATGCCTGCATTAAGTCCACTTGTTTTGGTGTCAAAGAGTCTTATGATTCTGAGCTCAAATATTTTCCGTTCTTGGGTGCATTTGAACATTCCATTGATGATTTAGATTTTTTAATCATTTATGGAATGATCTGGTAGTGAGAAATGATGTCCCATTGGTGAGCAGTATCTTCCTTCTTCGTGGTGGAGTATAGTGTGTCTATGCATATTCATTCTTCCTTTAAGTTTTTGGCTGGTTTCCCCAATGTAGCATCCTTTGTCACATTTGTTGCACTGAATCATATAAACCATGTTCCTGGATGTGCAACTGTATTATGATATATATATATATATAAAACAAAAATAAACACAAAGATGTAGCGCTTTAGATAGAGATGACGTGAATAACAGTGTAATTCTAAAGTGATAATAAATAAATTAATAATACTAAAATTTCATAGATAATTCTACTCTAAAATTAATTATATATAAACCATAAGTGATAGTGTGAATAAAGTGTCTTAAATCCAAAAGGATTAGTCCAAGATTGTTCCACTTGATGAACTTCCAGAACTTCCAGAGAGGTATTAGTTCCACAAACTGGTCCCGTGGAGCACTTTGCAGCTTCTACAAGTGGTATAGCCACCCACTAATACACCTAGAAACAAAAGACAAGAAGAAGCGCAAGCTCCATAGAATGTAACTGTATAAAATAAAGTGCATTTATTAAAAAAGCAGTCCCAAGGAATTGCACTTACAAGATTCTAAAAGAACACACACATGGGAGAGAAATCTCTATAGGGAGTCATCAATGAGAGTGGAGGAGTCCAGGAAATATAGGGTGCACCTGATCGGATGATGTCCTCATACAGCTCCTGCCACGAGCTGGCGTCACTCCACAGCGTCTCACAGTGACTCTTGTGCTTTACCTCCGTTTCAATCAGATACCGGCAATGTAAGAATCAGCTGGCAAACTTGCTGAGAAGATGAAGAATACTACAGCGCTCCCTTCACAAGTTATGAGGGTAACTACCCTGTCCTGACTATTTAGTCCAATCACAGTATTACACAAGCAAAACAATAAAAATAAATGAAAGTAGTGATTCTAGCCCTTTGTGAATTTTGCAGCTCAACCTGGAAAGGGTCATCCCCTGATCCTCAAATTTTGGTAGAATGGAGGAGGTGGTGAGCGCACATATGAAATAGATGTAGCGGTCATGTAAAATGGCTACAGTCATCTCTCCTGCTGACAGTAAGGCCTGGTAAGTTGTGGGCATGCCAGCAGTAATTATGGAGGTTTGCCCTCACACCCTGGTGGGGTGCCCTGTGTATGGATGGGAGTGGTCACATGCTCTGACTCCATGGTTAGTGATGTCAGAGGTGTGTCAGCTTCCAGAGTGTACATAAGGCACAGCACTGTGTCTAAGAGTTAGTTCTGCCAGAGTTCTATATGTGTCCAGTTCTAGTAGTCTTGGGAGTTCTATTCAGTCATGAGTTAAGTGCTAGTTCTAGCAGATGGTTATGTTATAGTAACTGAAGAAGTGACTGTGTCCAGGGACCTGGCACAGGGCAGAGATCCCTGCGGGGATCGGGAATCCCTATTTAAGGAGAAGTACACCTTTTAAAGGGAGGCACTGACTGAACATGAGTGGCTAGAAATCTACTGCGAGGGGCAGCTAGCCCACTCAGGCAATAAAGATGTTCACAATCACAAACCCTCTCGTGTACATGTGTGGAGTGAATGTACAGAGAGGAGCACCACGAAGGAGTTTCTCAACAGGACCATCCCCATGCGGACGCAGGGACCCTGATGAGGTGGAGGCGCTGCACTGGAACTAGGTGAGACTCAGCACACTACCTCAGCTGCCTGTCTGGACGGGTCCTCCCCACACACCATCATGCGGGAGACTCAGGAGTCCTGTTGCCAACAGGTGCACCACCAGACACTACCACACTGTAATGGGTGCCGGTTAGACCACAGGGGCCAATGTGAGATTGGGTGGGTCAGGCCGGTTCAGAAATACCGTTACATTTGGAGGCGAGCTGCTGAGATCAGATCTGTCATCAGGACAGGCTCTAGCTAGGCACACTGGGAAACAGGGAGAGAGTCTGCTGCCACTCTGTGCTGCGTAGGGACGGACCTAGGGGTGGTCAGGGGCTGACGGGATATTGTCAGTTCGCAGGGACGACCTAGGGGCCTGAAAGGAGTGAGGGGTCTGGAGCCGGGCTATAGCTGACCGAGTCACCTTGAGGTAGTGCTAGTTGGTAGGACGCCAGAAGGGATAGCCTGTAACATGGTCAGGAATCCTGGAGAGGGTCTGCACTAGGCTGACCAAGAGAGGTAGACGCCCCAAGTACTGCATGGCAGAGCCAGAGTACTCTAGCCCATTCCAGACACTTACCATAGGGAGCACAGACTGGGAGGAAGGAGTTACAGCAGACACTGAGAGAGTGAGCCTAGCCTGAGGTAGTGCAACATGAGTCCAGCCTAGATCAGGTACACATGTGGTGGTGCATCTGAGCAATCTTTATTGTACTGGTGTGGTGGCTGCCCCGCAGAGCGGAGCCCCATGTACGATAATTGGTACGAGAGCGTGACAACCCAGGAAATGGAGGATCCGCGTGGTGCGGAGAGTCCAAGATGGCGATCAGAGGCTGATGGGAAAGGCACCCGTGGCGTGCGCCCCACTGAAGAGCAAACTGTCGCTGAATTGTCGCTAACGAATCTGCTCTGGAGTGGAGCGAAGGCTGTGGCTGCCCCGTTTTTGTCCTGTCTGGGACACCGAGGGGACACCGAGGGGCCACCCTTGAAGAGTGTGAGGACATTGTGATAATTGGGAGAGAACCCCGCGAGGAGAGCAAACAAACTGACTTTTTGGGCTTAAAAGCCAACCAAAATGGCGGTTCCCGCTTGCTAGGGAGACCGCATGGGCCAGTCGCAGAGAAAATGGCTGATACAGAACTTGCAAAGAGCTGGCCAGGAATGGCGCGAACAGCAGAGCCCCGCCCTGATGGGGGGCATGGCGCGAAAGCTATGGCTGCGCCTGCATGGACAGTGACTCACTCGGCCCCTGTGCTGAGTCAACCGCTTAGTCTATGGGACCCTCCCCTGATTTCCACCAGGGGGAGTGACTTTCAACTATGGCCTGTGGGAATGCACCCACTGGGCCCAGGGACTGATATCCAGACGGCGCCACTACAAGAAGTAGTTCCGGCCGCGGAGGTAACGTGCAAAAAGGAGGGATATTTTGCACGAAAAGCAGCGGCTAGGAGAAGGCGGGAACTAGCCGCAGCCCAAGAATCCCACTCTGATGAGGAAATTGGCGCGAAAACGCAGACCGCGCCCACCAGGACTGGGAAAGGCGCGGCCTTGATTAAGGGGCATGATATTCCCCTGTGGGACCCGCCCATAATTGCAACCCCTGGGGGCGGGTTCCAGCTATGTCAGCGGAAGGAGGGGCTGAAGCAGGAAGTGGCTGGCCCAGAAGCTTCTACCGGTCAGTTGCGAGGAACCACTGACCCGGAGAGACCCATACTGAAAGTGGTCCCCACAAAAAGAATGGCCTGCCCCTCCGCTGTGGGAACTATGGTCTCCACCCAGCCCTACTCAGTACCCGGCGGGCTACTAGTAGTAAGGGTGGCTAACACCGAGACGGTGGTCGGGCTCTGCCTACAATGCGGGCTGCCCGGAGGCACTGTCAACATGGCGGCACGTTGCCCACATTGCGGGACATTATATTTGTGGCCCATGCCCACATTTATACCTATTCAACCTGCTGACCCCCCGGGGGATACGGCTAAGCGCTCCGCCGAGTCCCCTGGCGCACTGTGGATCAGCCGTGCGAGTCCCGGAGAAAGGGGACTGGAGTCGACCAAGTCGGCTGGGTCAGTAGCGACCGAGGCAGTCGGGTCACTCCCCGACCGCGCAGAGACAAGACTTTCGCCATGCTCGGTGACCCCGAGATCAGGGAAGGGAGATTACTCCGACGAGGATCTCTGTGAACTAGCGGTGGCGAAATCGAGATCCAAGACCCAGGACGGACGACACCCCGTGGGTTGAGTGGCAGACTGGAAAACAGGGCGTCCCCCGCAGATCGGCGAGCCGAGAGACGGAGTCCCGCCGTCCCAGGACCTGGCGGCGACGGGAGAGAGACGCCAACGCCCCTGCGGACTGGTAAGAGAAGCAGCCCCATCACTTACCTTGTCCCGGCAGACAGCGCAACGGAGGAAGGGCCGTGCCAGGCCCGAGGCACACGTGGAGAGACGGCATCACTTCCGGTGAAGACGACGGCGGAGCTTCCGGATGTCGTCATCGAAGAAGAGATCCCGAATGGGGATCCGACCCGAGATGGCGGTGTTTCCGGTTCCGGTGAGGACATCACTTCCGGTGGCGACAGCGGAACCGCTGGGAACGACGCAGCGACGCTTCGGCGATCGGGGGAAGGTCCCCGATCACCTCCAAGGCCCAGGAGTTGGATGGGCGATCCAAGGACTGAGGAGGGTGAGATATCCTCATTGGACCAGTCTACGGACAGCCAGGAACGGGTCGTAACCCTGTGGGGTCCTATCGCTCACCCTTATGCCCCATCCCCTGGCCTAGGTAAAGCCCCTGCCCCTGTCACCTGTTCCACGGGATCCCCGCCTAGCCTGGAACTTATGGACATACCTTTGGGGGGGAAGGAGAGATGGACTGGGGAAAGACAGCGCAGTGGCGCTACGGAGGGCGATTCTCGGGGAGGGGGAGAGTTGAGAGTGGCCACGGTAGGCCGGTGGTTGCCTCCTGCAGTTCCTGCACCGGTGAAAAAGGCCCCGGGATCTTATAGGTGGTCTGTACCGCGATCTGAATGGTCATCGGGGGTATTTTCCCTAGAAGATGATAGGGAGTCAGGGGGGTCACATAGATTTCGAGAGCACCGTTGGTGGGCCCCACTATTCGAAGGGTACTCCGCATGGATGGACCGCACTCGGTTCCTCATCCGGCGAGAAGATATAGTGGATTACTGGTGGGTTGCGGGAGAGTTCACACCTGAGCAAAGGGATAGAGAGTTGCAGGAGCGGTGGCTGCAGATCGAGCATAGGGAGATAGAACCCATGGGTCCTAGCATCCTGTCAGACCCCGTGGACCCTGATGAGCCCCTATCATGGGTGTTACCTGGGAGGGCTGGTAAGGCTGACCTGACCAGGATAAGTAGGGCCGAGCGGACCATAATGGCTCGTTATAAATCATTACACGGGTTGGAGTACCCGTATGTCCCTGAGCCTCTTATGGATGAAATAGAGGAAAACAGAGGGAGGTGGCTTAGGGAGGCCATTGAAATGTATTTAGTCGGAAGAGGAAGTGCAGTGGAAGGGAAGAAGGCCGAGGAGCGGATAGAGCACTTAGTGCGCATATGGGGCATAGGAAGGAACATTTACAAACATAGGGTGACATATAGACCCGAGAGGGGACTGCCTAGGCACTATCATGTCACGGTCCTGGACATGGGCGGTAGAGAGGTTAAGAAACCTGACCCGAGTCACTATTATTAGGGGGTACTAATGCATTACGCGGGTTCGTGGCTGCTGGTCGGGGCGGGCTTGGCGGAATGTACTGTAGACATTTTGTTATGAATACAGTACTATGGAAATTTGTATGTGAAGTTAACCTAATTATGTGTTGTGTTTCAGTGCTTCCTGGAAAAGGGTATACAAATTTAGGTCCCACCAGGGGGAGAATATAGCGGTCATGTAAAATGGCTACAGTCATCTCTCCTGCTGACAGTAAGGCCTGGTAAGTTGTGGGCATGCCAGCAGTAATTATGGAGGTTTGCCCTCACACCCTGGTGGGGTGCCCTGTGTATGGATGGGAGTGGTCACATGCTCTGACTCCATGGTTAGTGATGTCAGAGGTGTGTCAGCTTCCAGAGTGTACATAAGGCACAGCACTGTGTCTAAGAGTTAGTTCTGCCAGAGTTCTATATGTGTCCAGTTCTAGTAGTCTTGGGAGTTCTATTCAGTCATGAGTTAAGTGCAAGTTCTAGCAGATGGTTATGTTATAGTAACTGAAGAAGCGACTGTGTCCAGGGACCTGGCACAGGGCAGAGATCCCTGCGGGGATCGGGAATCCCTATTTAAGGAGAAGTACACCTTTTAAAGGGAGGCACTGACTGAACATGAGTGGCTAGAAATCTACTGCGAGGGGCAGCTAGCCCACTCAGGCAATAAAGATGTTCTCAATCACAAACCCTCTCGTGTACATGTGTGGAGTGAATGTTCAGAGAGGAGCACCACGAAGGAGTTCCTCAACAGGACCATCCCCATGCGGACGCAAGGACCCTGATGAGGTGGAGGCGCTGCACTGGAACTAGGTGAGACTCAGCACACTACCTCAGCTGCCTGTCTGGACGGGTCCTCCCCACACACCATCATGCGGGAGACTCAGGAGTCCTGTTGCCAACAGGTGCACCACCAGGCACTACCACACTGTAATGGGGGCCGGTTAGACCACAGGGGCCAATGTGAGATTGGGTGGGTCAGGCCGGTTCAGAAATACCGTTACATAGATATATAAAGATATATGACACAATGTCAGTCAGGCAATGTTGAATACATAAAACACTGTTCAAGACTGTAACAGCCCTGTAGTGAGCGAAACCTCACTTAGAGATCAGGGGATGGGTATATAAGTTTATAAACATATACTCACACGGCCATGTGTGAGCCCCTTCCTAGGAAATGGTATCTTTTCAGGGATCTTCAATTCACAAAGTATTAGCGCAAGATCACAGATCTTGTTCCTTGTCCCATGTGCCGTCCCAGCAATGTTAATATATACGACAAGTTAAAATAATATACGTTTTATTACATAAAAAAGTAAACATAGACTCACATAATAGATAAAACACTTCAGCTCCTAGCAGGCGTCTGGGTCTGGTCTGACGTGGTGTTCTCCTGCTTCTGCGTCCAGTAGCCAGACCGTGACAGGCAGACACGTGACAGCTACGGTGGCTTATAGTGTATAAACCTCCTGCACACAGCCGGTCAGGAATAACGCGTTTCGAAAATTATTCCTTCAGATTCCTCGTACACGCGCCCACACACGATGACGTCACCCCATCCCTACGCGTTTCGTCTCGTGACTTCATCAAGGGATTTGGATTGACTACAACAGCCAATTAAATAGGCTGGAGTCAAAGTAAAGTCATTCTCAAATGCTGGAATCTGCTGATACTGATTCGACAGATACTAATCTGCCAGCTTCTATTCAATTCAATTCTAAGTGTGTGCTTATAATAACAATACATTTTAAAAAAACACAATTAATCATATACATAAAGCAAATAGACACTTATATCCAATTGTCGACACCATATAATAGAAAATCGAGAATTAAATATAACGGATAAATAAACACTCAAAATATAAATAATAAATATACTCAAACTATATAATTGAAATACAAATATTTAAACTTGACTTATTGTAATGAAACCAATCCAAAATTGATATGGAATTTCAAAATTGATAGTAAAATTATAATAATTAATAAATGATAATACATACATTTTTCAAAAAAAATTATAATTTAAAGATATTTGAAAATACTGTAACTTATAATAATCTAAAATATATATTGGGAACAATTAGACTTAAACAATTAACTTTAATAAGATCATTCTATAAAAAATTATTAAACATATGCAATCCTAAATAAGGAAACTTTAAACTATAAAATATGGAAGCTATGCTCCAGAACAATATTTAGAACCTAAATAATTCAAACCTGAAGCTGTTATACACAAAAGGGCAGAAACTACCCCCCAGAGACAGAGGACATTAGAAATTATCCGTAATGGGCAGCTCATGTCTTATTAAGGACATGAATAACAGTGATAAGTCAGATGATAGTAACCAAGCAGAGAGACAAGAACAGCTTTAGAAAAACGGATTCAAACCAGTATACTTGTGTCAATACACTCATTTAGACCTTTGAGTGAAAGTGTATCAAGGGAGTATATCCAAATGGATTCCCTAATACACAATGATTTGAATCTGTCACCTCCTAATTTGGATTGAGAAATAATCTCAATTCCCATAATTTTGAGCCCACTCGGATCTTTAGAGTGGACCTGAGAGAAGTGGTGAGGAACACTGTGTGCCATAACACTCTTGACAATAGCACGTCTATGTTCAAGGAACCTGACGCACAGTGCTCGTTTCGTGCGGCCTATGTATTGAAGACCGCACGAACAAGAGAGAAGATACACTACGTATGTTGACAAACAAATGAGAGAACTTTTGAGAGCGTGGACAGAACGGTTACTAAAATAGGCAAATGTATCCGAAACCTGAAGGTGTCTGCACATTGTGCATCGCGATCTACCACACTTAAGGTTCCCCAATACAACATGACACCCACCAGCAACCTGAGTAGCCTCGCTGAGTTTGCTCGGTGCCAGTAGATTTTTCATACTCATAGCCTTGCGAAAGACCACAGGTGCTGTGGGCGGAAGTTGACCTTTCGAATATGGGTCGAAAGCAAAATCTTCCAGGGACGGTTAACAATAGTTCTAATTTTATTGGAGTACCCACTGTATTTGGTGATAAATTTGGCACCATTAGAGTGGGGATATTTATTTTCCAAAGCCTTAGGCTGTTTAGATTTAGATTTTGCCAACAGATCCATCCGTTCAGTGGCTCTAACCCTACTAAATGCCTCTTGCACAATGTCTTTATTGTAACCCTTCTGTCCAACGTTGTCAGTAAGACGAAAGGACTGCAGTTCAAAGATGTGGTCAGACGAGCAATTTCTCCTGAGTCTATTGAATTGACTCAGGGGGATGTTCCGAAGCCACTTGGGATGGTGGCTGCTCGTCGCATGAAGGTAACTATTAACCGCCACATCCTTGAAGTGCACTTGTGTAATAATTTTAAGGTCCTCGTCTATCGACAACTCCAAATATAAAAAGACCGCACTCTGGGAACTGATCTGGTGGGTGAAGACACCGCTCCAATGTATTAAAATATCAGCCCTATGATTGGCCCGATGGGACCTGTGAAGTCTTCACTAGGAAATCAGCATGGGCGGTTGTCCTGACTACAGCTCAAACAACTCTGAAGCTGCGGCGCACGATCACAGCTATCAGCTGACATTGCTGTCTAATGGGTGGATGCCTCAGTGGTGTCTGCCTCTCGATGACGTCACATTGTTGTGGACTTAAACTAGAGCGTGCACGCTGTTGCGTTCAGACGCCTGGACTACCTCAACTGCTTTTGGTTTAATTTCAGTAATTCGTTACCACATAAGATTTAACATTACTCATTGTATGCTTTTGTCTTTTGACCTAAAGGTGCTTGTCAGGGCTGTCCGTTCCTTGGACATTAGTGGCAGTAGCAACCATTTAATCTTCGGTATTGGTGGTGTTAGAAACCATTGTGTAATAACTTTGCTACTGTGTGTCTAATGTAGTTCCATTTGGAAGATTATTATTCATTGCACATGTTGCAGGATTATTTCAGCTTTGCTATTGCTTTTACCTTGAGAGTCCTTGTTCTACAGGGGTAAGGGAAGTACCAGGATCATTTTGGTCTTTGGGAATGGGCCAGAAGAAGGGGCTAGGAGCCCCAAAACATTGCCCCCTTTATTCCCCTGTTTTCACCCCCCCCCCGCTTTGTTTTCCCTTACCTCTTGTCCCTCCCTCATTTTCATGTTTTTTCTCTTTTTACCTATCACACCCAGTGTGTGGATTTGATACCATTTGTGGTTATACTAGATGAGTTATACCAGTATCATTGTCTGTTGCAATTGTTTGCTTTATTTGTAAAATGTATTATTTAATCAAATCTAATCTTTTTGCATATTATTCATTGTCATTTACATTGTATCTTCGATTGAGTGCTGGGAACTCCTTCTATGTTCTTTATTGCAACTTGAGGGAATTAGGGTTCCTCCTTGTTCACTTGCACCCCACCCTCATTCAATTAGTAATTCGAGTTAACTCTATTGAGGTGCTGTTAAAACCATATACTTTAAGTATTTATCAACTAAGTGATATTAACGGAGGCTGAACTTTAACTCCTAAATAAGAGTCTCAAGTTTGCTCCTGATTGATACTATAATTGGTTGACATAAATTTGTGTGCAAGCTAACCCGTAAGAATGTTTTTCCTGACAAAAGAGGGATGGGGGGGGGTGCAAACACTAAATGGAGGACCTAATACCTATTCACCTCCCCTATCAGGTGTTGTTGAGATATTAAAATTAGCAATAGAATGAGTTATTCAAATTTAAAGATCTCTATGGTTTACAAGACCTAAATGATTTATTGGACAAACAAGTCTCTGAGGTGGATCCCTCTTCCTTTTCTGGAAGCAGGAATCCAAGCCTTAAGAGAAGGTCTATTTTTTACCCTACGTTTATGAAGGGCACATCTCTTACAACATTTGAAAACCTGATAGAGAGAGATCTGTTGCTGTTGGCAAACGGATACTAGTTTGGCACCACCGCGTTCAGTTTCAATCAGAAAAATCTTACACAGGAATTGAAGCTGGCACTAGAAAGATTGAAATACAACAAATCTCTTATTAAAGGTGTAGACAAAGGGGGGGGTCAATTAATGAAGCAATAGAATCATGTAAGATGGAAACGGAACTACGTGAAATCCTTATATACTATGATAGAATATCAGCACGGGGTGACGGATGT
This sequence comes from Ascaphus truei, assembly GCF_040206685.1. Classification (NCBI taxonomy): domain Eukaryota; kingdom Metazoa; phylum Chordata; class Amphibia; order Anura; family Ascaphidae; genus Ascaphus; species Ascaphus truei. The sequence goes on along the minus strand of NC_134484.1, from coordinate 129,369,472 downwards.
CCGATATTTTTTGGATCACTTGGATTTATCATTTTCACAGAGTACTTTTATTTTAGATTCTATTCACTTTTTATTGACCCACAATTATTAACTTTTTGATAGGGTTATATATTTGAGGTCACATTGCTAGTAGCAGTCCAGTTGGCACAATTAAATATATAAATATATAATTCTGTGAGACTGGGTTTTGAGCTTGCTAAGATTGTGTATGTCTGACTGTCAATGTGTATGCTACAAATTCTGAACAAAACACATTCTTTAAGATTTTATTTGAAAAGTGGATGATAAAAGAATATGTGGTCTCTAATATTGGGAGATGATTTTAACATTGCTCTTAACCCTAAATTGGATAAAACTGGTCCCCTATCACATCTCAGTGGCCAAAGAACCTAGAAAGCGCTTTAGAGCTCATGCCTTCCTAAATGCTTGGAGAATCCTTAATCTCAGAGTAAAAGACTATTCCTTTTTTTCTAATGTTGATGGAAGTTTTCCAAGGATAGATTACTCCCGATAGACTCCACATTGTGCTCTCACTTGCCTACAGTAACTAACTGTCAACCCCACTGCATGGTGTGACGGTGAAGGGGTACCCAGGCCATTAATAAAGGTATTTGGCCCGGCTGGGTGTCCCTGAGCCAAATTGGGGAATTGTGAGTGTCAGCTCTTCAACCCAATCATGGCATGTAACTGCATGAAAAATAAAGATGTAGATGTATTTTTACTGTTCCAGGAGGGCTAACCAGCGGAGATGTGCAGGGCGTGAGCTTCAGGGCTGATTTTACGGTAAAATGTTGTCAGGGTATGTTTGGGTAAAAGGGGGCCAGGGTTGCGGGTCACCCCGAAACATGTACTCAGGAATCCCCCCAGATTCCAGAGGACATGAGGAACACAGACCACCGGCCAAAATCCTCCCTAGGAAGCAGTTTGCAGCTCACAGCCAAATCCCCCTGATTCAGCACAAACCAAAACAGTAAAAACGGGCAGGGAACTGAATTACATTAAAGGTTCTCGGCATATGCCAAAACTCCAGAACCCAATGGGGGTTCTGTACATCTCTCACCCGGTATAAGGTGACGAGAGTTATAGGGGTTTTAAGTTAAAGTGTAGAGTGTCAGCTCTGCGACCCATTGAGGGCTGTAATACTGTAATTGTATTGAGGACCATCTGTGTGTCTCCCACCAGGGCTAAGGGGGTGCGAAACATATAATGTTTTAAAGGTATGGGTTATTGTAACAGTGTTTTTCTGTATAAGGGGAAAAGAAAATGGTTTTTAAGAATCCCCCAAGTTTGATATGTTTGAAGTAATGTCAGAGGAAGTCATTTAGCATGGATAAGAAATCCATTTACATAGGGAGCTACTCCGCCTCTGAGCTTCAAAGGACCAATCCAGGATATGGACGTGTTAAATCCTTTGTTAGAAAGAAGGGGTGAAGGAGACTGGATGGCACCACATAAGAGAAGCAGGGTCCCATATGCTAAGTGACAAGGGAGGGAATATGGCATTTGTCACACATGCTCAGTTGCGATACTGAAGCTTTGTGCCAGGTTTCGCAGGACTGGCAAATCTCCAGGATAGGAGGGTTATTTAGTTCCCACGCAGCGGTTGGCTGCAGACTGTAAAGATATGACTTGTGAGGTTTTAAAAGCCCGTGCAGCCAGTCAGGAGGTAGATTCATCATGCGGTAAAGAGTTCCATCATGTAACAGATTCACCTAAGTTCCATCTAAGATTCACCTAAGATTCAGCGTGCGGTACAAAGACTTTAACAACGTAACCAAGATTTGTATCCAGCTTCCAGTATTCGTAAGGACTAAGGATTTGCTAACTAATCCTGCATTGGGGGAATGAAAATATTACCTTCGGCGGATTAAGAGTTATTGCAGGCAGCGCCACTAGCCAAAGACTGTTTCGCGGCTCTATTTGCGCACCAACCCCGCTCCTGGGAATTGGTGCCTAGAGACTTTATTTCAGTGAAGTTTGTTCCGGAATGTATCTAACTTGTAGATATTGTATGAACGTCAGATTTTGGTATTGCACATTTGGGGCATCTGTCCGTTCATACAATATCTACAAGTTAGATACATTGTTGATCATAAGTTTGAAAGTAATACTATTAAAAATATCACATTTTGAGAGGCTCTGTATACAGGCGCAAAGTCAAACTAATTTAACATCTTCTCAATATTACAGTTTTTCCATGTTGGGAAATCTTGAGAAAGATGGATATATGCTGGCATGGCAAAGAGAGTTAGGTGAATTTTTTGACTGGGAGGATTGGCAAGACATATGGGAAGTGGTAGCTAAGAGCTCAACCTGTACAATAATAAAAGAGAACTCATATAAATGACTATATAGATGGCATAAAACATCACCCATATTACATGCAATTAACCCAAATGTATCTCTACTATGCTGGAGCGAATGTGGACAGAGAGATTCCCTATCTCATATCTGCTAAGTTGTCACCATCCATAATTGATCTAGATCATACCATATGGATGGTTCTAAAGGTTTGCAATGTAATTGCTCCAGGCACATGGGCTTCCAAGAGTAAGACACTTAAAAAACAAAAGATCCACTCCCTTCAATCAGGCAGTGTGATTAAATAAACAATCCTGGGGAATTATTAAAAGAATTCCAGAAATGTTATAGTAAATTATATGATGGCCAGAAGACTAATAGATCAGGGGAGTCGGCGAGAGTTCTGACTGACTTTCTTAGGACTAGAGGGCCCCCGAAAATATCTCGACACGAAAATCCTAAACTTAACTTACCAATTACATATGATGAAGTTGAACTAGTCACCAAGTCTCTGAAAAGCACAAAGCCCCAGGCCCGGACGGTCTATCCGAATCATATTATAAGAAATTACTTGAACCCAAACTGACTAATCTATTTAACAGCTTCCTACAATCCCAATAAATCCCTAGAGAAATGCTTTAGGTAGCCATGTCGGTGATCCATAAAACAGGAAAGGACCTGAATAACTGCAAAAACTGCCGCCCTATCTCTATAATAAAGTTAGATCTAAAAAAATTCTCAAAAGTGCTAGCAACAAGACTTAATAACCTACTACCTAGCCTGATATACCCTGATCAGGTGGGGTTTATCCAGGACAAACAGGCCCCGGACAATATCTGGAAGATTGTAAACTTAATACTCCTGACCAAAAATATAACACCCCTGCAATGTTATTTTCAATAGATGTACCTTCCTCATTCCCCCTTCTTCCCTGCTTATACGTTGATGTAGAAAAGGCATTTGACATGGTAGATTGGAAATATCTTTTTACAACCATATGAGCCTTTGGCTTTCAGGGTAATTTTATTAATTGGATTCAACTTCTTTACAGATCTCCAAGCACCTTCATTAGAAATGCGGGGCAAAAAGTTAGAGCAATGCGCCATACAAAACAGAACTAGGCAGAGATGCCCTATCTCACCACTATTGTTTGCCTAAACAATAGAACCCTTAGCCAGAATGATTTGTAATAATCCGTACATTTTTGGGAACAAAATCAAAAATGTAGATTATAAACTGAGTTTATTTGCAGACAACACAATGCTAACTTTAACTAATCTGCACATTTCACTCCATGCTCTATATAAAGTCTTAGAAGATTTAAAAAAAATCAAATTAAACAAAAGTAAATCAGAGGAGCTCAACATCAATCTCCCCCTGACAACGATAAAGATTCCTAGATCAACTATCTAGGAATTAAGCTAACCCACTCATACTCAACCTAATACCAGGCCAATTTTCCATACATGTATCGACCTTAAACAAAATCTTGAATCATGGTCACGCTGCTCAATATCCTGGATAGGTAGGATATATGCTCTCAAGATGACCCTCCTCCAAAAATGTTATACTTGTGTAGCCCCCTGTAAACAGCACAGGTTATACCTATCTTCCTTCTGCTGTGGTAAGTCCTGTTAAGATCAGGCACCAGTAATCATCATGGGTTTTCCCCCTTCATAGCCCTATCCTGAGTGGTAGAAGCAGGCCTAGACTCTGCTGCAGGCGTGAGCAAGAGGGGAGGTTCTGCTGACATCACGAGGGGCGGGGCTAGCTCTATATTTAGCAGCCAACTCCGGTGAGTAGAGTTAGAGTTGATAGTGATATCGAGAGTCTGGAGTTGCCGGTTAGTTATGCCGGGAGTATGCAGTCAGTTAATATGCCATGAGTCAAGGAATCCTGCGGATCGGTCCGAGAATTTGGAGGAGACTACGATCTCCCCTGCGCAGAGTGCAGGAGAGAGAGAGGAGCGGAAAGATTCAGCATCCTTTAGTAGAGCTGATAGAATTATAGACTTGGTGGACCTATGCCCTCACCCAACTGCCAGGGATGATGGGGAGAATCCAAGACCCACCGCGATGCTAACCTCGGGGGTGGGCCACGGGGTATTGAAGCCCTAGCCCAGACCATCCTGCCGGAGGAACGATTTGGAGGGAAGGAGAGGAGGAAATATCTGGGTGGAAGGCGAGCGGTGTAATAACCCGTCATGGCTATTGTGTTGCGGCTTCTGGAAGCCACTATCGTTGGGATATTGCTGCTCTGTCAATAAAAGAGACTATTCGTTATTATCAAAGACTGTGTGTGACTTGGAAAGTACTACCCTGGGACCCAAAGGGTTCTTCTATACCGGTCCTGTCCCATATTCCTGGGAGTATAGAAGATGGAGGCGCTACACCACTAAGAGATCATGGAGGCTACCACCCCAGAAGCCCGGTCCTGGCTCCCCCACAACATTGCGGGAAGCTCAGGCCCTCCTGTTCCTCACAGGTATGCACCACACCGCATGTAATCCACCCTCATGAACCCTAGACACCACCGTAGAGTCTGGGGGAAGGGGGGAAGCAGGGTTACATTTGGGAGGCGCTGCTGAGATATATGTCAGAACAAGACCGGCTTATAGCAAGGCAGAACGGGCAGAGCGAGATGCACTATCTGAGCAAGTGTTGGAGAAGGATGGGCGGCCCATAGGAGGTGGCGTAGGAAGGGTGAATAGTTAGAGCTGACCGAGTCCCTTGAGGCAGGTAGCGTGAGGCAACTGGGGGGGTCAGCTTGTTAACCAGTCCAGGGACATGGCCCAGGGCCCGCGCTATGAGTGGCCAAAAGCAGGAGACGCCCCGTATCTAGAAAAGAGGTACCATAGCTATCACCCACACACACACCCACAGAACACTTGCATGGTAAACATCGAGTACAGTGCACGGAGGAGAGGAGTTCCGCTGAGCCTGGGGTACAAGCCACCTCAAGTTAGTGAGAAACAGAATGCAGAGCACCCAGTTGACAGTCAGTCAGTGTAATTTAGGTACGAGATACCCGTTAGACATTGAGGATAGGGCACATGGACATTTGGAGGACTCGTCCAAAATGGCGGCCATTCTTACATGTGCTCCGTGGAGCAAGACAGTGATCTAAAATGGCGGTTCCCGCCAAGCCTGGAGCAAGCACGTGCGTTGTGCACAGAGACGATCAGGAGAATGTGGCGGGACATGTGTAACAATTTGGGGCTAAACCCGGATTCTTTGCAAGGGGAGTGGAGTGGCGCGAACGCCGAAAGCGTGAATGGTCAAAAAGCCCGGCCACGTCACGCTGAAGAAGAAAAGATCCTGCCTCTGGATTCCACCAGAGGAAGGGGGCCCAAGGAGAGCCAATCAGGAGAGTCCTCCCCAGCGAAGGGAGGGACCGGAAGCCTGAGCGAAGAGCTTCACTTTTTTCTGGCATTCGAGGAGCAAGGAGCTGAAACACTGAGCTGTTCCAACCCTGAGCGAACCATGTCCAAGATGAGTACTTCCATCTACCAATTACCAGGAGGCCTACTGGTAGTGGAGGTAGCCGAGCACGAATACGTCTGGTGTTTGTGCGTCCACTGCGGAATACCGGGCGCGGTACCAAGCACCAGGGCCCGCTGCCCTCAATGTGGCGCATTTTATCTTTGGCCGAACGAGCCGTGGCCTTTGTTCGGAACCCCGCGGAGTGCCTCTCCGGGAACCTTGATGGAGGTGGCGGAAGGAAAAGAAAAGACTGCCCTGGGTCCCCGTTATACCATATCGGGAGGAACCAAGGCTCCGCTCGCTATTAAACTGAGCGAACGGGCCACAGAGAAGAGCGCGACCGCAGTGAAGGTACCAGAATGAGAACACTTTGTACCTATACCCACTGGTTGTATCGCCGAAGAACCGGGTGACTCCCCAGCGGAGGAGCCGATTGTGATTTCTACAGAGGATGAGATTGGCGTGACATCGGTAGCGATGCGCCTACCGGCGAACCACCCCAAAGGCATCAAGAGAGAGCAGACAAGTCCGGAGACCATCCGACGGCGAGCGCTGGTGCGGCCGGAGGCCCGTAAGAGTCCCACCACAGTGGTGACTCCCATGCAACGGAGACGGAGACCGAGACGATCCTAGAGGAGCCCGATGTCATCAAAAAGCAGCGGAGCGGTAAGGAGACCCCACCACCCCATTACTCCCGCCAGGCGCAGACCGCACTCACGGTGAACGAGAAAGAGAGGCTTGAGGCCTACTTGTTCGGCCATGCACCGGATGGCCCGCCACCGCCCCCACCGGTCCTCGACGCACTGCCGGTGCGTGACCCCGGGGCGGATGGAGATTCTGCAGGCGATCCTGACGACAGCGGTTCCGGTTCCACCGGGAAGAAGAAAAGTCCTGGAGGAGTGTTCTCCTCTCGGAGCATAGACTCAGCCATAGCTCGGGCTGCCCTACAGAGTCGAGGCCCCTCCCGAAACTCCATGAGCATGGCGGAGAGTGCCTTTAAGCACGGATTTCTTTGGCGGGGTGTCACCCGCTTGCTGGACAATGCACTGGACATTCCCCCAGCCCAGGCCCATAGCCCCCCTGCCCCGGCCACTGCCCCTGCCCTGTCCCGAGTGGTGCCACTGGGACCTACCAGGGATAAGTTATGTAAACACCCCAAATACTCCAACGACTTGCGGGACTGGGAGTTGAGTGAGGAAGGGTCTGATGGGGAGAGACCGTATTCAAGTGTTATACCTGTACCTAACCCTGTGCCGTTTTCTCCTGCAGCTAGAGGGAGGGCCCGTGGGTCTCACACTCCAGTAGAGACTGGGTCTACTAGTAAAGTGGTGCCCAAAATGAACCCCACTAGGTATTACAATTCCAAGGGAAGGAGAGATTGCTCGCGATCTACTGATGCGGGTACGTCCGGTGTATCATCACAGGTAGTGTCTGATGTAGAACGCACTAGTCAGGCCGCAGAGTATGAACACCGCGACAAATGGTGGGCGCCTTTGTTCACCGGATACCACGAAGGGATGGACCGTACGCGGTTCCTGTTAATTAAGAACGAAGTAGTAGATCATTGGTGGGCGGCTGGTTCTTTCACTCCGCAGGAGATGGAGGATGAGTTAGATCACCGGTTTAGGGAGATAGAACAGAAACGTATTGTACCTCGAGGCCTCAGTATATTGTATGATGAGGTAGCTCCAAAGGAGCCTGTATTTTGGGTACTGCCAAGCAGGGCAGGGCACCGCACACTCACCAAGCTAAGTCGAGCTGACCGGGCCATAGTCGCTAGATACCGGCAGTCACATGGGTATGAGTATACCTACGGGCCTGAGCCCATTATGAGAGAGATTGAAGAGAACCGAGACAGTTTGCTTAGGGAGGCAGTCCAGGAGTACCTTTGGACCAAGTTTGGTCAGGGAGGGTATCACAATGAGGATAAGATTAGTGAGCTAGTACGCATATGGAGCATCGGTAGGTGTATTTACATGCACTGTGTTACGTACAGGCCTGAGCATGGGCCGGTTCAGTCGTTCGCTGTGACCGTCACTGATCATAATGGACGGCGGGTAAGAAAGCCTGATCCAAGGCATTATCTGTAGGGTTCTCCATGTCGGAGTACCCGGGTGTACTTGTAATAAAACTACCTCATTATGCCATGTATTATGACAATGTTATGTGTGCTGATTCCCAGGTGGTTCGCCGCAGGATGGTTCTGCTAAAGATAGGTCCAAGTGGGGACCATTGGATTCCACCATAGGGAGAGTGTAGCCCCCTGTAAACAGCACAGGCTATACCTATCTTCCTTCTGCTGTGGTAAGTCCTGTTAAGATCAGGCACCAGTAATCATCATGGGTTTTCCCCCTTCATAGCCCTATCCTGAGTGGTAGAAGCAGGCCTGGACTCTGCTGCAGGCGTGAGCAAGAGGGGAGGTTCTGCTGACATCACGAGGGGCGGGGCTAGCTCTATATTTAGCAGCCAACTCCGGTGAGTAGAGTTAGAGTTGATAGTGATATCGAGAGTCTGGAGTTGCCGGTTAGTTATGCCGGGAGTATGCAGTTCAGTTAATATGCCATGAGTCAAGGAATCCTGCGGATCGGTCCGAGAATTTGGAGGAGACTACGATCTCCCCTGCGCAGAGTGCAGGAGAGAGAGAGGAGCGGAAAGATTCAGTGTCCTTTAGTAGAGCTGATAGAATTATAGACTTGGTGGACCAATGCCCTCACCCCACTGCCAGGGGTAATGGGGAGAATCCAAGACCCACCGCGATGCTAACCTCGGGGGTGGGCCACGGGGTATTGAAGCCCTAGCCCAGACCATCCTGCCGGAGGAGCGACTTGGAGGGAAGGAGAGGAGGATTTATCTGGGTGGAAGGCGATCGGTGTAATAACCCGTCCTGGCTATTGTGTTGCGGCTGCTGGAAGCCACTATCGTTGGGATATTACTGCTCTGTCAATAAAAGAGACTATTCGTTATTATCAAAGACTGTGTGTGACTTGGAAAGTACTACCCTGGGACCCAAGGGGTTCTTCTATACCGGTCCAGTCCTATATTCCTGGGAGTATAGAAGATGGAGGCGCTGCACCACTAAGATATCATGGAGGGTACCACCCCAGAAGCCCGGTCCTGGCTCCCCCACAACATCGCAGGAAGCTCAGGCCCTCCTGTTCCTCACAGGTACGCACCACACCGCATGTAATCCGCCCTCATGCACCCTAGACACCACCGTAGAGTCTGGGGGAAGGGGGGAAGCAGGGTTACATTTTTTTAGAGCACTCTTGATCACTGTTAGAGCTAAAGATTAGTTAAACCACCAAAAAAAGTATCTTTATATGGAGAGGAAAGAAACCCAGACTAAATAAAAAAGGAGTTGATTAGACACCGGGCAGAAGGAGGCCTTGCAGTGCCATGTTTACAGGCATACTACCTGGCCTCAGAAATTGCACAACTGATTGCATGGCATGCAGACCCTCATCTAGTAAAATGGGTCGAATTAGAAAACACCCTTATGATCCTTCCAATAGTTCAGCCTTACTACGGCTTCCCAGAAAGACCAGACCAGATATGGCTAAAATGCTGCTCACTCCCTGAAAATATTGGATGGGGTTGGCCTAGAGTGAGGCCTTACCACTACCCACACAGATATGCTACCAATTTTTGGGATCCCTAATTTATCACCTGGATTTAGAGCATAGCAGTTCTCCTGGTGGACTGAAAACAGACTTTTAAGAGCACAGGATCTAATGATAGGTACCAATGTAAGACCCTTAGCAAATCTCAGAGATTCAAAACAGATCCTGAACACAGAATTTCTGAGATATGTTCAAGTCATACATTATCTTGTTAGTACTCTGAGTGCCTGATGCAACAAAGCACAGCTTTTGAGGAGACCTGTTCCTCCACTCCCTTTGCTAAGAAATTATTTCATTATTATATCAGGAGCTCCTACCCACTACAGATTGCAAAAGATTACATACTAGCAATGGGAGGAAGATACCGGAGAACAGTTAGAAATATGAGAATGGGTAGAAATATGGGATACTATATCAATGATTTCCCTAAACAGACTAGTAAAGGAAAACATGTATAAACTCCAGTATACACGAATATCACAAACAAACCTCTCCCTTATGTCTCTGGGGTGTTGCCAGAGAAGGACATTTTTCCCTGCATGGTGGGAATGCCCGGTTATCAAAAAGCTCTGGGTGGTGGTGTATGGACTCCTCAATGATACCTTAAGGATATCACTGATCCCCTCACCATGGGAAGCACTTCTCCATAAAAGACCCCTTGAGACTAACAGTAGACAGAGGACGTTTAGTAACAATATCTATTCAGCGACCAAATGTGCCATTATGGCAGCCTGGAAGGCACCAACCCCTAGCCTCACAACAATCATTACAAGAGTATGGAATATTATGGCCTCAAACAAATTCATAGTGACTTGAAACCCATAGGTTCTGAAATGGGGACACCCAGCCTTTGATAGATCCACTATGACATTATAAATAAGTGTCCACCCAGTGACCTGTACATTTTAGTGTCATGCAAGTTTTCTGAAATTGTATCTGTAACTTTCAAGATGTGTAAAATCAAAATGATGAAACTGTAACCTTATTACTTGTTAAATCTGCAAACCTCCCCCCCCCCCTTACCCCAAGATTTAGGATTCTGTGTATTGAGATAATATTCCCCAGTTCCTCTCCTTGATCCCCTTTTATTTCTGTATCCATTCCCCTCCCCCAAACAAAACTAAATAAAAACCTCTATGTTAAAAAAAAATGCAAATAATATTTTATGTTTTTACCAATTATATGGTAAAATGGCTAATAATGGAATGACTAATAAAATTACTCAAATAATTAAGAAACACTGGGGAATTTTACAGGCGACACGTTACTTAAAACAATATTACCTAAGTGTCTACAGATAGTATTTAAGAAGGCAGACAAACTAAAATTAGAGCTATCCCCTAGTTGTCCATAAATCCAATGAAAGAACGCAATACTACATGGTTGAAGGAATTAAATGGATTATTTACCTGTAGTAAGTGCATTGGCTGTAGATACAGTTCTAAGTGTAGGGACTTTAAGTCAAATAATACAGGAATATCATTCCCAATTAGGTCATTTATTACCTGCAGGAGTCCTTTTGCGGTCTACCTGTTAGAGTGCCCGTGTGGGCTACAATATGTAGGGCGAACAGGTAGACCGTTGAAGCGACGCTTTGCGGAGCACGTTTATAATATAAAAAGAGGTTTGGAGACACATAGGGCCTCATGCAGTAAGTCCCGATAAAATCTTTTCGCCAAGTGTGGCGGATAGGTGGGTGATCGGCCTTTTTTTGGCGATTTGCCCTCGCAGTATTCAGTAAGGGCCGAATCCTTCCGATCCCTGCCGAATCACTGCGAAAGCAAAGCTGCCGATGAGCCTGTGCCGATACAGGCTGGCTCCCGATAAGCCTTCCGATAGGCCTTGTCTGCCGATAGATGTTTGCAGCAGAGAGAGATAAGCCGCTCTCTCAGCGCAAACATCGACAACAAATAAAGTATTTTTAAACAACTTTTATTCATAGTGTACATGTGCAGGGGGTCTCCGGAGTTGAACCGCATTGGTTTCAGGTCGGGGGACCCCCTGCTTCCTGAGATACAGGCCCCTTTATGAGGTGCCGGTATCCCTCTGCATTTTAAGGTCCCGATCACGTGACCGCGGCCTGTAAACAAAGCAGAGGGATTCCGGCACCCCATAAAGAGGCCTGTATCTCGGGAAGCAGGGGGTCCCCGGACCTAAAACAAAAACGCTTCAGCTCTGGAGACCCTCTGCACATCTACATTATGAGTAAAACACACACATCAATAAAGACTCGTTCCTTACCTTACAGGGTATCTGCTACGGTAGTGAAGCAGCATTAATATTTATTTAATAATACTGTACTGTGAGCAGGGGGTCCCCCGAGCTGAACAGCATCACTTTGTGGACCAGGGACCCCCTGCTTCCCGAGTTACAGGCCCCGGAATGTGTCATCGGGTGGCAGTGTCCCCGCCATCTTTATAGCGTCCCATTCGCGACGTGCCCGCTATAAATATGGCGGCGACACTGTAACCGATGCCCCAAACCGGGGCCTGTAATTCGGGAAGCAGGGGTCTCTGAGACACAAATTAATGCGGTTCAGCTCAGTGGACCCCTGCTTCCGCACAATATTATTAAAAATACATAAATGCTGCTTCATTACCATAGTGGATAGCCGCTAAGGCAATGAAGGGGTTAAGGCAGAATAGCATGTTTATTGAGGACATTTGCCCCCAATAAACATTGCAATAAACAACATACACCCCCTGTGTATGTAAAATACATAAACAACAATAAATACATTAAATACATATAGTACTCACCACCCATGTCCGGCTGCCACGATGAAGGCCATCCTCATCTTCATCCTGCCCATGCCCCATCCGCTTCTGCAAAACAGACACAAGAATTAAAACATCCAATGTAATGTCCCCTAACCCCTTAATCACCATAGCGGTTATTAACCGCTACAGTCATTAAGGGGTTAACCCACCATCACCCACATACCCTCCCCCACTAACCCCCCCCCCCAACCACCCTCACCCACTACCCACAGGGGAGTCCTACCAAATACCCTTGGGGCCAATACCCCCTCCCCCAGCACATACAGTACAATAATGTGCCAAATAACTATTATCCACATAGGGATAATACATTATTTGGCCATTATTAAACACATTAAATACCGTAATAAAATAAAGAAAATTCTACTAACCTCATCAATAAGAAGGCTCCGTCGCCAGCATCATCCTTGGGGTCCGTTGCCAAAATAATAAATAGGCAATACATCTCAATTACATTAACATACCAATGAACCCCTTAATCACCTTATCGGGTACTAACCTCAAAGGTAATTAAGGGGTGAAGCCATCCTGCAATGGCACCACTTATGCATAACATCCTCAATGAATTAAAAAGCAATTTCCTAACCAAATCTCATTTAATAATTCAATCTGAAGGCTCAAATGCCACTTAAAACATTGCTTTTACAGTGTATACATGTAGCATAACATGTAAACTACATGTACACGCTGCAAATCAATGTTAACAATACAGTAATCCAACTCAAATAGCCTGACATCACAAGAAGTATATTATGTCAGCAAATAAAGTCACCATCAATGAATTAACACACATGAATTACATCCCTAAACAATTAAAATACCATCCATACCAATTACACAATTAACTATAGCTATCGTAACAGAGAACAACTTCAAAACATACAAAAAAGGACACCAACAATTACAATATACTATAGCAAGCCTCTCCATAACCTACAGTACAGCATACAACAAGAAAAAAACAAAAAAAGTATAAAAGCGCCGAATGGGTTGGTATTTGAATATGGGCACTGGAGCAAAATAAAAAAGAAAAAATCACAAAAACAAAAAAGACATGTGACATGAACCAGTCCGGTGCAAATGAGTGTTTGCTGATGTTACATTAAAATATAAATGGAATTGAAGTAATCACAACCCGATAGTGGGTGCAGCTTCTGATAATAGGGAACCCCCAGTCCCTAGTGTGGGCGTAACAACAAGAAAGAAAAAAGTGAGAAGCGCAGACAGTAGGGGTTGTGATTAAACTAAAATTCTTTATTAGATAAACTAGTCCCAGGAAATCCCTCTAGGACAACAATGTGAAATCAATACATAAATAGTAATTTAAAAGTAGTGCTGATGGAATGGATATGCGGTACCAGTTTATCAGTCTCCAGGGGATTGAAAACGGGAATTTACCCGATAGACAGTCTTGGTCCTTTAGATAGTGCACTGCCCGGGTAGGTGATGGTGAAGAGGGGTACCCCAGGGTTGAGACAGTATTGGAAAAGCTCACCCTTTGAATACTGCAGATCCTTAGCGGTCCTGCTCTCCCTCAAATCACGGAAACCGCTCCGGTGCACACAGCATGGATGTGCTGTAACTCGCGATACCACGCAGCCCTCCGGGTGTCCGGGTCTGATGTCACTTCCGGCTGTGACGCACAGACCCTTCCCGGTAGTCTCTGGGCTCCGTCTTTCAGCGCTCCACCTCCTGATGGTACAGTGACCACACAGACAGCGCGGCAAGTGGTATTAGCCGCTTCCTTCAGACGCACTGTTTAGCCAGCAAACACTCTATTTGCTCCTCCTTCTACGCGTTTCACCAAAAGGCTTCGTCAGGGATAACGTCACACCATGCACCTTCATACTTTATAGCCTGGTTAATTACATTCGTTTGAATGCCCAATTAGTGGCTCATGGTCTAAAACATAAATTCAGATAAGTACCACTCTTGGAACATAATGGTGCAAACATTATATGTGCCTGGTTCATGTCACAAAAAGAAAAAGAAGAAGAAAGAAACACACACAAAGAGATTATACAAAATAATTAATAACTTTAAAGTGCATATTGGTATATTTAAAATATGGATTTGGTTAAATTGATAATAAAATTGATATTACACAAACAATAATACAATAAAATGAATAGAATACATTCCTTATTGATTCAAATAGTAACGATCAATGTTAAATACTAAAAAACAATAATAGAAAGTGTTTATTATTCTTATTAAAAGTTATTTTGTTGTTATTGTATATAATAGATTTGTTGTTAGTTTTATATATATATTAGCTGAATATCTATAACACATCAACAATTCAAAATAAATACCTTATTGGCTATATATAAAAAAAAAAAAAAATAGTTGATACATAAAGCATAATCCTATATTCATTAATTAAAGTGAATCATTCTGAGATATTTGTAAATATTGTCTATTTTGCTTAAAACTACCTCATTGAAGGTGCATTCTTAACCTACAGACTTTATCACATAGAATGCTAACACATATAAATATAATTAGTCCATACATGGTGCAAAAAATGTTTTTGAAATGTATGTGGTTTACAAAATTTATAACAAATAAAATATAATATATAAAAGTGAAGTCAACTGTTTTATTTTCCACCTCTATTCTTATTGATATTATATTATTGTTTTGATCTTACTTGTTCATATTGTGGGAATTGGTGACAGACTTCAAACTAATGGAAAGCTAAAAGATCCAATTCTTCGTTCAGACCTACTGGACTCATCGTTTGTAGTTTAAATATCCAGTAGGTCTCCTGTTTCCTGAGTTTTAGAAGTCTGTCACCCCTTAGAGTTGTATGACTAATGTGTTCGATATCCACAATTGATAAACCTGCTACATCTTTATTGTGGGCTATTAAAAAATGACGAGAAACCCCATGTCCAAGGAAACCTCTTAAAATGTTTCTTCTATGCTCAGTGAAACGTTCCTTTAGACTTCTCTTCGTGCGGCCTATATAATAAAGGCCGCATGGACAACTCAACAAATAGACAACGTACTGTATGTTGTATTACAGTTAATAAACTGTTTTATTTTGAATTTCTCTCCCGTAATATTGGATACATATTCAGTACATTTATTTTTAATGTGTTTACAGGTTAGACAATTCGTACGTCCACATTTATAGCAACCACCTGGGCATGATGGTAACCATGTGGTCTGTTCTGTTCCTGTTATATTCTGTTTGATTTTGTTTTGTTTTAAAACTGTAGGAGCTAAAACATTCTTAAGATTTTTTGCTTTTCTAAAAACAATCCCTGGTCTATTTTTGAATGTCTTGCCTATAACTGGATCATTTAATATGATACCCCAATGTTTTGTGAGAATCTTCTTAATTTCATTACTAGCCCCATTGTATTTTGTAATGAATAAATAGTCATCTTTATCTTTGTTTTCTGTTGTGGGTAAAGAGTCAGTTTGATTGGGCAATTCTTTATTGGTGTTATTTTTATTAAAATTATTATTTTCTTGTATCAAACACAATCTGTTTTGCCCCTTCACCTTTAACAATGCTGCATCTAGTTTGTCTTTGCTATAACCTTTTTCTAAAAATTTCTGAAAAAGTGCTTCTGATTGTTCAATAAAATCTGAATCTTTTGAGCAATTCCTAAAAATTCTTAAAAATTGCCCATAGGGTATGTTGTTGATCCAAGCTTTTGAATGGTTGCTAGTCCGCTCTAGATAACTGTTTGCATCTACTTTTTTAAAAAATGTTTTGGTCAGAATTTTGTCCCCTTCACTGAATAAAATTAAATCTAAAAAATTAATGGTGACCGGATGATGCTCATGTGTAAATGTTAAATTATTCAAATAGTTATAAAATTCTAAAAGCTCTTCCTGGGTGCCCTTCCATATTATTAAAAGGTCATCTATGAACCGTTTATAAAAATAGATGTTGTTAAAAAAAGGATTGTTCTGCCAGATGTTCTCTATCTCCCATTTGCCCATAAAAAGGTTGGCAAAACTGGGGGCAAATTTTGTCCCCATTGCTGTTCCGATTCTTTGAATATAAAATTTATCATCAAATAAAAAATAATTATTTTTTAAAATAAAATCTATACTTTTAATTAAGAACGAACGTTGCTCCTTACTCATATAGGGGTCTTTCTGTAAAAAATAGTCTACTGCTTCTATTCCTTTTTCATGGATGATGCTTGTATAAAGTGCAGTGACGTCACAGGTAACCCATATAAGGTCATCAGCCCATTTCATGTTCATCAATAAATCTAAAATATGTTTTGTGTCCCTCGTGTATGATTTCAAATTTTTTACACGTTTCTGGAGGTATGAATCCACAAATTCAGACAAATTTGAAGTGAGAGAATTTATCCCTGAAATAATCGGGCGACCTGGTGGGTTGATCAAACTCTTGTGGATCTTGGGTAGGTGATACATTATTGGAGTACTAGGATTTTCCACATAGAGGAATTTAAACTCTGCTTTGTTTAATACACCTTGCTGTTTCCCATCTTTTAATAAATGCATAAGATTTTTTTGAAAAACAATCAATGGATCTGTTTTAAGACTTGAATATGACTCCCCATCTCCCAAGATTCTACAGGCTTCCAACACATAGTCAGTTCTGTCCTGTATCACTATCCCTCCGCCTTTATCAGCTTGGCGGATAACGATATTTTGATTATTTTTCAAATCTGCAACTGCTTCGATCTCAATGGGTGTTAGGTTTGGTCTTGTTTTTGGGGGATGCTCACAGAGGTTCTCCAAATCTTTTAAAACAAGGTCAAAAAATACCTCTACTTTGGGACCTTTTGATTGTGTTGGATTAAAATTAGATCTAGGTTTGAAGTTGGAATGTATTGTTACGTTTTGATCCCCTATTTCGTTCAACAAAAACTCTGTTTCTAAAGGCCCCTCATTTTCCTCAAGCAGTGCGACCATTGATGCTAAGCATTCTTTTTCTTTTTCCTGCACAGAATTATCATATATAGGAACATTCTTAGTACCATTCTTTAGAAAATGTCGCTTCAATGTTAGCTTTCTTGTAAACCTGTGTAGGTCAATGAATAGATCAAATAAGACTGGTCCACTACTTGGGGCGAAAGAGAGGCCCTTCTCTAGAACTCTGTTCTGATCTATAGTCAGTGGAAAGCTGGACAAATTGAAAATACTTCCCTTCTTTGATTCCCTGGCTATTTTACATTGTCTCTTTCTTTGAACCTCCTTGCCCCCTCTGCTACCTCTTTTTCTAGTTTTTTCAAGTCTTTCTGTGTCTGTACTAATTGTTTCTTTCTCTTTTCTAGAAGTAGCATCTCCTTCTCCCGAGCATCTTTTAAATCTGGATCTTTTTTCTGTTTCTGCTTTTGATGCTCTATGTTCTTTACGCTCCTTCCTTTCTCTAAAAAAGACCCACTTGGTGTATTCCTAAAGCTTTCTTGGAAGCCTGACCTTGTCTTTGGTCTTGCTCCTAGATTCCCTTCAATGTGTGAGACCTCGTTTATTCTAAATGTATCTGATGCTGGTCTAAATGAATCCTGGCCTAAATCTTTAGGCGTTGAGTAACCTCCCCTATTAGGTACTCCTGAATTTATATTTGAGGGCCTATAATTGGATTTCTCATTCTCCCTGATTTTAGATTTTTGCGGGACAGCAAACTTCCTCCCTGAATCAGGGGGGTTCTTGTATAGTCCTCCAGTAGCGAGATTGGGCCTTTCATACGATGTATGGTGTGACCTAGCACGAGTTTGATACGGATTCTTATTCTTGGGTCTAAATTTCTCATTTTTTTCAAATTTTTTTGCCCAATTCCTTTGTTTATTTGTAGAATAATCTATATAGTCTCTGTCAAATTTTTTATTTTTAGATGATATTAGTTCTTCCTCAAATCTCTCAAGTGTCAGATCGGTATTTTCAGTCAAATCATTAAATTCTATTGTGTCACTAAACAATTTTAGTTCACTCTGAAGTTGATCTATTTCCTCAGCTAGATTTTCCAAAACCTTTTCTCTATATGTAATGAGTAATCTCATCAGGGCAATAACAGCATACAGCCCAAAACTTACATCTCTCTAATAATAAAATACATTTAACACACATCTATGCATAGCAGCATAGCCACAATGATTTACAATACAGAAAATCAAGCTTTAAAAACACTATCATTTCTTACCCTGTATGTATATATCTCTCTAGACATACATACATACATACATACATACATACAGTGGCAAGAAATGATATGCATAAAAAAAAATGAAGACATGAAAAAGCAAAAAAAAACACAGTTACATTAAATACATTTCTTTATTTAACTTACCATTACTTGCCCCCACCGACTCCCGTTGATCAGCTTACTCACGAACCAATCCACGAACAGGAACCCATAAAATAAAAAAACATAAAATAATAAACATTAAAATAATAAAACACGACAATCCAGGGGTCTTCTAGTTGTAATCCATCTTCATCTGTATTCTTCTACCTTCTTCCGGGGTCTTCTTGCCGTCCGGTGCCACGCCCTGATCTTCTTTCTTCAGAGGAGGTCCTTCCTCCTCGGCGTCTGGCTTCAAAATGAGACGACATAGGCTTTTAAAGGCCTATGACGTCACATTTTCGTCATATGGTTCCCACGGCCCTGATTGGGCCGTGAAAACCATGTGTTTTGGCCGATGTAAAAAAAAATGATGACGTCACTTAAAGGCAATGACAGCACAGCCAATCAGAATGGCTTTGCTGCAATTGCCTTTAAGATGACGTCATGAAAAGACACATGGCCGGACTCACATGGTACGGCAGCCAATCAGAGCATGGGAAGTCTATCCCTACTCTGATTGGTTCAAGTACCATGTGACAGAGGTTGGGGGAGAAAGGATGTGACGTCATTGAAAGCCTCTGAAAGCGGTATTAACCGCTACGGTCGTGAAGGGGTTAAGTGCCCCCGCAAGCCCCCCGCAAGTCCTAAACTCACACCCAGGGCCAAATACCCCCTTCACCAGCCCCTGCTAGCCACAATAAAGATGGCACGGTGGGTTAACCCCTTCATTGACTTAGTGGTTTGCCGCTAAGGTAATGAAGTGGCCTTTAAATGCATTTTTCCTGCCTCGGATGCATGCCGGGGGGGCCCGGTGCGGGTATCAGCTCCGGAGACCCCCAGCATCAATCATAGGCAGGAAAAAGGGCTGATTTTTTCTAAGTGTCGCCCGGCCGATGCTTCTCCTCCAGCAAGTTGCCAACTTTAGTTGGCGGGCTGGATTGGCCATAAAATCTAAAATCTGGGGTGCCGATCAGCACCGAAAAGCTGATCGGGGCTTCCTGAATTCAGCCGGGTTCAAAAAGTGCCGATAAGTGGCTTATCGGCAGCCGTCTCCCGATAAGTTCTTATCGGGAGGAAAAGTTGCCGATAATTCCCACTTATCGGCGCTTACTGAATCAGGAAGGAAAAAAATGGCTATAAAATGCCGAAAAAGCCTTATCGGGCCTTACTGCATGAGGCCCATAGTGTCTCCAACCACTTCAAATTAAAGCATAATCAAAATCCTGAAGGATTAGTCTGTAGGGGCATTGAATGCCCTAAACAAAATTGGAGAGGGGGTGATAAGATGAATTTAATATCCAGACGTGAAAGCTTCTGGATCTATACCCTAAAAACATTGACCCCAAGAGGTCTGAATATAGAATTTGTTCTGGCATCATTTCTAAAGGATGGCTAGGTCTGTTCTGTATTCTAAGGGCACTTGTTATCTAATCCTTTGGTTTGAACTTTTTCCTCTGCGTCCTCTGTTCATTAAAGCCAGCAATAAAACCTCTCACTGGCATTATAAGGTTAATATAGGTTTTCAGATAACCTCTGCGGAGTGGCTAGCAATGTATTTTTTAATTGTTGTATTTTGACTAATTGTATGTTTTTTTGTAATGGTCAGCGGTATGCAGGGTGTGTAATTTATTTCCTTGTATATCCGCTATTATGTTGTATTTGTATTTTTATTGTGTTCGTTTGTGACATTTACGGATGGCATGTTGGAGTTCCTGGTTGGGGTTAATTATCCAATAGGAGCCCTGCGGACATTTTTAGATGTGCTTAAATAGCACGTATTTTCTCCACAACTCCATTACCCCTGAAGAAGTGACGTCAATAGTCACGAAACGCGCGCGTAGGGTGGAGTTCTATCAGGACGTGATACTACGTGCGCGTGTGTGACGTCATCGGAGGTGGATCAGGCGCTCCGAGTCGCGGCCACGAAGCGGGGATTCACGCAAGATCGTACCTCCATCTGCACCACTCCGGTATCCTCTCATGCAGGCGGACGGCACATTGTATCCTGATCATAGGGCCGGTCAGCATGTGAGTGTACTGCTGTAAGTTCTTCATTGTTTTATTACATTTATACGGTATTATACCATTGGTTCTTTCCATTTTTATTCCGTTTTATGGCATTGTAAACATCTGTCCGGAGAGGGTTAACATCGCCTTGCAACCTATAGATATCCAGCCTGCTAGAAAGAAAGTCAAAGATACCTTTCAAGGCCTAATATCCTCTACTTTTAAGTAAGTAGCTAGCAGCGGTGGGGGAGCAAACGATTAACCAGAAGTTACTGCGCAATGGTTGGTTTGTTTTGTATAATTACAGATCCTGAGCCACCATCCAAGGGACTGTAAGAGAGATCGGATTCCGGACCCACATATCATCCCTGTATTCAAAGAATTGGGACTTCCATATTTTATCAGGTTTATAATCTGATAGTGCGCCAAGGACTTTTTATTTATTTTTTATTTATTATTTTTTATTTTCTATTTTTTGGTTGTTTTATAATTCTCTTGTCACTGTTTGTACTAGCCTTATGGATAGGTTCATTGTCACTCCTTAGGCAGCCACTCCCCCATTCTGTTATATCAATCTGTGGGATCCCCCCTTATATCGGTATATCTTTTATATAAGATATTAGTAGTTCACAGCACTTTCATTCATTATAGTGTATTGTTAAGTTTAGGTTAATAGGTTGAGCGCTAAGTATATGTTTAGTTAATTTCTCTTTTTTCACTAAATTTATATATATAGATATATTTCTATAATCGATAGATACACACACATCTAAGGGCATGTTAAGGTGGATTGAGAAATCAATATGAAAAACAATAGCTTGCCATCCCAATTATTCCAATGGAAACTATCAGACTGAAATGAAACTGATATCTCTCCCCTACAGAGTGATATATATCAATTTTGATAGGCTGGTTATTATTACCTTAGTTTTCACTGCTTTTGTGATTTAACTTTTTACATCTTCAGATGGTTTCCTTTTTCTCACACTGGAATATCAATATTGGTAACAGTTTGTTGCATTTCTTTTTTATGAGGATGGTCTCAAGGTGTGAAACATTCATATTTACTTTATGCAAAGCAATTCATTGAAGTGTCTGCACCCGATGCTGAAGTGTTTTATCTGTGCAATATTAACCATTAAAACTGAAAAGTGAGTGTCATATAATAGGAGCTAAAACGTTTTGTTGAATGGCCACCTAGTATATTCATTTTGTTTTTCTTTTTGGGTTTTCTGATAGTGCCAAGAGAAATGCAATTTGTACTTAAAGCTGCTTTAAAACGACCCTATTGCTATCCCCAGTCCATATCTTTATGTCATCTGAATTGCACCATAGAAAATCTAAGGCTTCCCAATGAAACAAAATGAATTGTTTCTGTTACATTATATGTTTCTTTCCAGAAAATCATGTATTTAAAAGCACTTTGTTATCATATACGTTGCAATGCTGTATGGTTTCGGTCCTACTAACCTTCGATTTAAAAATGTTGCCTTCGTATTCTTTCCTCAGGGAGCATCAATGACTTCTCAAAACGTGTATAAAAATGTATCTCCCAGTCTACAAATCTCACTATGGATTTGCTTTCATCTACCTCTGTGACCTGATTTCCATTTGTATCTCTCATGATTCTTCTACCTGAATAATAACCACTACCCTTCTCTTTGTTGTTTTGATGCGTGATCTTGGCGTATTCTGATTCTGTAATGTGTTATCCATCCTATGAAACATCGCAATGTGCCACTTCTACACATTCATGATGTTCATAGGAAGGGAGCGCTGCTCTTCAAATAGATATATCTTTAACCTTTTTCATTTAAAACAGACAAGAGGGCATTTTCAATTACTGTAACTAATATTAACTAGTATCTACTAAGAAATGTGTCCAGAAATACATACATTTAAGACTTTTTTTATTTCCAGCGAATAAAAAAAATAAGTAAGTGGTACACATCCATTTTTTTTAATATCATAGCATATTGTTGCCTTCCATTTCCATTGTTGCATTGTTCCATTCTTGCTTTTTATTTATGCAATAGGAGATATTCAATCAGATTATAATTTACCAGACTCCAAAGACGCCTACAACACGTTAAAAATGTACTATAAACAGATTATTTTCTTAAATATATAATAGTATTATTAGTTTTCTAAAGCACCTGTTTCCAAATGAAATCTTCTTTAATGGGAAAAAAAGTACTTCCAGTATGCCTTTGAGAAATATGCAGTGTAGGAAACACAAGGAGAAAAAAGCTTTTTACCATTTAGAAAAAGTAAATGTCAATCCCTCTTAACCCCTTGCCTTGCCGACTAAAAAGCTAAAAAAAAATGTTAAACATGAAAATTATGAAAATATTGTGGCCCGCAAATAGCATTCACCATGACACTCCTTGATAAAGGCTGCTGTGACAGCCGAAATGTTGGACACTTTGTGGCTTCAATAAATATTTGCCATCTATGGCTACTAATCTGCCCTACTCCTGGCAGTAAGACCTGGTAAAAGCAGGCTGCCAGTAGTCAATATGGGTTTTCCCCACTCCTGGTGCTGCATTTGAGTGACGGGGAAGGCAGTGACATCAGGCCTGAGCATGTCCAATCATGGGACAGACCTGGTGCCCTCCTCCCGATGTACTTAAGGGCAGTTGCCGCCCAAATTTAGCAGTGCCTCTAACCCCTTGAGAGAGGCAGGTCACACAGCCAAGAGCCTGACTATTGGTCCTTCTCTGGTCCTCTTCCCTTCGGAGGAGAGTGAGTGTGGACCATACCTCTGCCTCTTCTAGAGGGGCAGGGAAGAGCTGGGACAGCTGCGGGTGTCCTTGGCCTGTAGTCAAGGTCCAGGGACAATCCTTCAGTGGGTAGCTGAGAGTGGGGCTGCATTGGGCAGAAGATTGCCGTGTACTGCTGTTGGTGTACAGACAATAAACCGTTCCTGTTGTTATACCTCCGGCCTGGTGTGTGATCTTACTGGGGGAGAGGTTATCGGCCCTACTGTGGGAGGTCATCTCCAGTTCCCTGGAGCCTACGGCAGATGGAGGCGCTGCACTGCTAAAGATATGTAGGGTATGAACCCCAGAAGCCTAGTTCTGTATCCCCACAACCCCCCAGAAGCCTAGTTCTGTATCCCCACAACCATCGGCGGATGACTCAGCCCTCCTGTTACCAGCAGGTATCATGCACCACATGACCAGTAATGGCAGAATCTCCCACAGGGTGGGGGAAACACTGTTACACATCTATAAAATCCTTAGAGCCTCTACTCCTCTTTTCTTTTGTATCCAGCAAATAGCAATCGCTGTTAACAATTGTTAATACTTATTCCAGTGAACGATGTCAATAATCTCTAACAAGAAAACATACATCAAAATGATAATTTTGTGTGATATACGTAGGCATGTGCGAACACCGACGTTTCACTTTGCTGCGAATGTGGCGTTTCTTCCCAGGCACGTATATTCACGGCTCAGCCTCCAATCGGTAAGTTCGACTCTTTTTTTATCTTTAAAACATTCATGTGCGTATGTGAAGGTGCGAATGTCTGTACATTCTCAAAGAAAACAAATTTGTTTTGACAATTACATAATATTTTCTTAATAAATAATACTAGTGTATCCATGCCCCCTTTGGCTACTAATCTGACCTACTCCTGGCAGTAAGCCCTGCTAGAATCAGGCTGCTAGTAGTCAAAATGGGGTTTTCCCCCTCCTTGGTGCTGCACTTGGGTGACAGTGGGAGGCGGTGACATCAGGCCTGAGCATGTCCAATCATGGGGCAGACCTGGTGCCCTCCTCCTAGCTGTACATAAGGGCTAGTGCTGCCCCAAATTGAGGAGTGCCTCTTCCCCTTGAGAGAGGCAGGGATCACACGGGATTGCCTGGAGCTTGGCCTACCCTGTCCCTCTTCCCCTTGGGGGAGAGTGAGTGATACCCTATACCTCTGTTCCTGCTAGAGGGCCAGGCAAGATCCAAGACAGCTGCAGGGGCCCTGACCTGTAGTAGTAGTCCAGGAACCATCCTCAAGTTGACCATCCCAGAGACTGCAGTGCGCAGTGATCTGCCTTGTTCCTGTACTTGCAGAAAGAAAAACTCAGCCTTCTTTCCCTGGCCTCTCCAAACCTGACCCTGCTACGAATGACTACGAACTGTGCAATCCAGAACCAGCTTAGTGGTCTAAGGTCGGTGTATTCACATCCCCACCACAGCCCCGCGGTCCTGTCCCAGTTTGTGGCGAGCACGTCCGTTACAGGGGTAGAACATATACCTTAAATATAATCAGACTAAAACTTAACACATGTGTTTAAACACATGCATTGAATAGGACTAATTACACATGATCTATAAATACTGTGGACCAACACCCAAGCTGCATTACTGAGCCTGATGAAGCCGTGTTGACGGCGAAACGCGTTGCTCGAACTGTCCGAATTTGTCCAGTGGAGGCTTCCGTAGCTACTCGGCGTCACTCGTGTTTCAGCTTTGCGCAGCTGTGTGTTACCGGACGCGGTGGCGGGGAAGCACTATTGCAGGAGTGTACACGGTTTTTACCGTCGCTGACACTGACTTTCTTATATGTGAGTGTACATGTGTTTTTTGTATTAATAAATGCTTGAATTTTTATTTGAAACACGCTCCATATACCTTATCTCATCTTGGGAGAATCATGTGGGAGTGAGGTGTAGCTGACACCACATTATCTGAATATCAAGCTTCACTGATACATCCCAAACACAGCCCTGCAGACCGGAAAGGAAGACGGTACTAAAGAAAACGTTCTATGTACCTGTGCTTACACATGGCCGTGTAAGTAGTGCTTATATTTATTTTGTTTATTGATCTTTGCCACATTCCTCCCTTTGACTCTGAGATCTGCCATATGAATTTCTATCATGGTATTTATTAAATTAATACTATATGTTCATGTACTGAGTGTGAGCTCAGCTAAGTTTGTGGTTTTGTCCTTTGTTCCTCAGACCAAGAGAATAAACCGTTCCTGTTGTTAAACTTCTGCTTAGTGTGTGATCTTACTGGGGGGAGAGGTGATAGTTCTACTGTAGGAGATCATTTTCACCTATCTGTAGCCTACAGCAGATGGAGGCGCTGCACTGCTAGAGAACCATGTGGGTAATGTACCCCGGAAACCTGATCCTGTGTCCCCACTACCACCGGCGGACAGCTTGGCCCTCCTGTTACCAGCAGGTATCATGCACTACATGACCAGTAATGGCAGAATCTCCCAGAAGGTGGGGCAAACACCATTACATATGGAGGCGCTGCTGAGATGCTGCTCAACAGGACAGGTTTTCAGCGACGCAAGGTTGGAAGTAATAAGGTACGCTTCCAGAGCAAGTGCTGAAAGAAGGAGGGAGACTAGGTGTAGCATCTGGGGGACTTGCCCCAGTAAATGGCACTATGCCTTAGTCTGCCCTATCGGGTGAATGGTCTGGAGACACAAGGGCTATTGCTGTTCTGAGTCACCCTGAGGCGGGTAGTTGGGATGCCTAAAGGGGGTGCTCTGGTTAACATGTTCCAGAGACCTCTGAAGAGGGTGCGCAATGCCGGCAGCCAAGTGGGGTGACGTAAGGTACTGCTAGGGAGTGTCTTAGGAGGGGTGCCTGACATACAAGGTGCCTATGCCCCTCTGATGGAAGAACGCCCAGAGTACTACCAGCCATAGCCAGATACCCCAGAGTGCTTGTAATGAACTGTGATCGTGTGCAGCATATCAATATGGAGCTTTGCTAGTCTGGGGTATAACCTACTCTTCGTAGACAGCAACCATGTGCTGAACAGATCTAAAGGAAATGGATTCCCACGCAGACCGCATAGCAGAGTTGCAAACTGCAGAAACCAGTGTTGCAAGTATGTGGTGTAGTGGCGTGAAAGCCATAGCCGTGCCCTTTCTGTGTAGACTAGGACTTATGGGTCCACCAGAGGGAGACGACAGAGAGGACATTATGCTTATGTATGGGACAGCAGATGACATGCCTGCTCCCCAGATCGAGGAACCGGTGAAAACTATCCAAGTTAAACCGGTAAATGGAGCCGAATTTGAGTTGTCTCAAAATGGCATCCAGTATCCTGCTGATGGCCACGAGGCTACAACGGGCGAGGCTGTAGCAAGCACGTGTATTGCACCATGTTCTACTAGGAGCACCCTATTCCCGGGGATTTGGGACCCGCCTCTGGCGGGCTCCACCCCAGCGATGTGACTGGCTCACCCAGGAGTTCAGGTCACGCCCTGTCGCTGTGGGCCCCTCCTCTAATCTCCACTAGAGGGAGGGGGTACTGTGACAACAAATGTTCATTGACGGTTGAAAAGAAAGGAGGAGCCGGATGTATCCGACCGCACCCTCAGTTTTTTGGAGCCAGTAACAACGGAGGAGCTAACCTACCTGTGCTTCTGCCTCTGCGCACTTTGTCAAGTCAACCATGGCCGACTGTGTTATGGTACATTACTCCTTGCCAGGGGGTTTCCTGGAGGTAACAAATTGGAGAAACCACCCGCTTGATGTGCCCGTGTCCCAATTGTGCTTTTCCAGGTCGAGACCTTGTGTGGGGAGCTATGTGCCCGGAGTGTGGTGCAAGCTATTTCGCACCCTGGCTACTAATGCCTATGGCCTGTTCTTCTAAAGAGTTGACCGATCCTGATACTCGGGTTCGACGATGGGGAGGCTTCCTTTGTTACCGCCAGTACCGACTCAGTATCCGAGACGATTCCTCAGCCGGAACCGATCCAAGAGTGCACTGAAAGGCCCAGATCTTTATCCCGTATGAGCAGTGATCCGGCCTTTATGGTACAGCCCCCACCGGCCTGTATGCCTACTGTCTTCACCAAAGATAATGACCCTACCGGAGACCTCAAACGATTGTGCCGTTCAGTCCTGGAAGCATTGATGAGTGGCTCTGAGGTGACAGTCTCCCATGAGTTGACTAGCAGCCAAACCTCACCTCCAGCGAGTCTTCAGGTTCCAGCTTATAAACGGAGCGGTGAGATACCACCCCTTTGCTCCCAGCAGGAACCGGTGGAGATGTTTGACGAGAAGGTATCCTCAGGTGCCAACTTCGATGCAGAGGATGACAGCAGCAACCTTGAACGGGACCATGTGATATCGGAATCTGATGACGTCATCCCAAAGGTGACCGCCGGGCGGGTGAAAAATGGCCAATTCCTGCTCTGGTGAGTACCACAGCAATTACCTCAAGTTTGAGACCACATAGAGGGTCTAGACGGCCTTCTCCTGGGGGCCGGGAAGCTGCAACCCCCATTACAGTGTTACCGCTCATACGCGAGACTGTGGCTGATCACAAGACTTATGTCATGGATCAATGCTTTCCACCGGCGATAAAGTCTTATATTGCCGGTATGGAGGGGATACCTCGCTGGGAGATGGATCAGCTTGAGGACAGTATTTCATATGCTCCTATAGAGACTGTTCTACCTGAGTTGGAAACACCAGCGAAATTCAAGAGAATGGCGAGGTGGGAGCGAAACCGGCTGAAATTGGATCTCTATTTTCGTGAGTCTGTGGGATGGAATCTTAATGTCGAGATTAGTTCAGGAGAAGAAGGGGATTGGGATGATTTTTCCAGTGAGTCTTCTGAATCTGATTGGACTCTTCTTTAGGGATAGCACCAGCAGCCAAGGTATTCCCTAGATGCGGCCCTCCTATTACCTCTGTTATAAGCGATGAAGTAGTTGCTTATTATATGAATAAATGGAAGGTGTATGTATGTGTGTATACAGTTAGGTTCGGAAATAATTGGATACTGATACAAGTTTTGTTATTTCGACTGTGTACCAAAATTAATTGAAGTTACAGTTAAATAATGAATATGGGCTTAAAGTGCAGTCTATCAGCTTTAATTTGAGGGTATTCACATTCAAATTGGAGAAAGGGTTTAGGAATTACATCTCTTTAATATGTAGACCCCTCTTTTTCAAGGGACCAAAAGTAATTGGACAATTGACTCAAAAGCTGTTTCATGGACAGGTGTGGGCTATTCCTTCGTTATTTCATCATCAATTAAGCAGGTAAAAGGTCTGGGGTTAATTCCAGGTGTGGCATTCACATTTGGAGGCTGTTGCTGTGAACCCACAACACGCGGTCAAGGGAGCTCTCAATGCAAGTGAAACAGGGCATCCTTAGGCTGCAAAAAAAAAGGAAAATCTATCAGAGAGATAGCTTTGTGAATCGTGTAACAGGCAGTTTCACGCTATAAAGGCATTGATCTCGCTTAAAAACACTTATCATTGCTTTGCGCATAGCCCCTATGTATTAATTTTTCTCCATACTTGGTCCATATGCCTCCATTATTATAAGGCCAGTGATACTGCTTCTACGTTACGGCAAGCTCGAATTGGATATCTTTGAGATTTTAATTTATATATTCCTTCATTCTGGTATGGATACTTCAGAACTATGGCCGATCTGTTTCCTGTATAGTCTTCTGCATGGTATCTTTTTACATGGTATTGTTTGCATGATATGTTTTTTAAGCATAGTATACTGTACTTTACATCGGTACTCTGATACTTTGTTCTCTGACATGAATCTTATTGTACCTTGCTGCTCTGATTTGTTCCCCTTAACCAAGACCAGACATATTACTATATTAACAGTGTGGACAAGACTCCCTGCCCAACGACCTCTGGTACGTTTATCATGAAATTCTTCTTGTAGTGAGTCTGACACTATATACATAGTTATTTGACAATTACACAATTGAGTGTAATCTTAATCTGTCCCCAATGAATACTATAATCTTTATATGTCTTCCATCGGGTTTCTTATATACTGTGTGTATTACGTGGTAGGTTTGGTGTGCATAACTAAGTTAACTATTACTACACTATATACAGACTCTCTGCCCGACCTTTATGCTATCTTTATGGTATTGTGAAATTCTTCTTGTAGTGGGACTGATACTATATACATAATAATTTGATAATACAACTGAGTGTATTCTTAGTCTGGTCTGCACCGATTATTATAATCTTTGTTTTATATATAAGAGTAGAAGAACAAAGTTCAACAATAGTGCTCAAATGACGATAAACAAACAGTCTAAATAACATCTATAAAGGGTTTCTTGGTTGAAGAAGGAAATCAGACAGGCAAGTCACAATAAGGTGAGTGTAGGGTATATAGGTGAGCGTAATGTATTGGACATATCACATAAGGTCCTGGGGGTGCTGTGAATGGAGAATGATTGGCTCCACCACACCACACCCAATAAGGACAATGTCACACACGCTTGCAATCACCTTGTTGATACCTCCCAATAATAAATGGTAAAACTCACATGAGAAAAAGCCTGTGTTCTTCTTGTCTTGAGGCGTGCATCTGTGATGACAGTAGATCAGTGGAGATTCCGCACGAAGCATTGTAACAGAGCACAGCCATATAATGATCACGATCACAGCAGTGGAGTAAAAAACTTCTTTATTTGGACACCATGGTGCAGACAGGAATGGAGGGTAACTCTTACTCATTTCACGCCTGTGCGGCGCTTCGTCAGAGAGTAAAAAGGATATGCTGGGTCCCCCTTGATATAGCCCATTTGATTGCGTTTGAAATTGCCAGCAGTCGCGGCTCTCATAACCGGAAGTGACGAAACCGGATATGTGAAAACCGGAAGTGACATAACGGGCTCCATGCAGTGTGCAATTGTTTACAAACACAACTAGTTGTCATGGATACGGCTGCGTCACGACTCTAGGCTTCTAGGGAAAGTTTAGATCGCTAGGAGGACCCAGCATGGCAACCCCGCAATACAGTAATATATAAAAAAACGGTGGTAGATTAAAAACAACATTTGACATGTATAAAACAAGACAAAGAACAAATAATCTGAGGAACTCTGTAGACGGAAATCAATATGGCCCGTTATGTATACTATAGTGTCAATTTATAAAGACATTTGATACCAGTAATCAGCAGCTAATGCAAGTATGCAAAAAAGTGTGCTGCGATAATAAAGGAACTTAAAGTCCTATAACCTGTATTCATATAATTGTTAAATAGCATAGTAATACAAAAAAGGGGCTTCTATTATAGTATGTTACACGTAGCCAACTGTAACATGAACATGATTTCAATTGCAACTGAGTTAAGAAATATATTGTTTAATGAATAAAAAACACAGTGTGAGCCAAAGCCATAATGGATATAGGAATGTAATTCCTACTTTATGGGAGAGCATATGTATATGACAATGTTCGTGCTCATTAATATTGGATGACATAATAATACAAATAAACCGCATATTAATGCACAATATGCGTAACCATTGCTGATATAAACATGACATCAATGGCAGCTATATTCAATATAATGAATGCAAGAATACTATTCCCATTATATATTATATATTCCCATTATATAAGAGAGCATATACATATTGACATTGTCTAATTGACGAAAGATCTATATATGGTACACTATCAAAGAAAATGTCTTAACTCCCAATCTGTATTTATACCCCCGGGTGCCAATGACCCGAGGGTATAAATCCAGAACATTTCTCTTTGATTCAACATGGTTTCTCTATTTCCTCCTCTAACATGTCTGGGAATGTGCTCTAAAGCACTGAATGTCATTGTTTTATATATGTCTTTTATCTGGGTCTCATAGATATTGTGTATATTATGTGCTAGGTTTGTTGTGTACTGATTGAGTTAGCTATTTTTGCTAGCATAGGTGTGCCAGGTTAATAGCACACTGTAATTATATATTATAACATATGTTGTGTGTTATCTAAAATATTCTTTAGACAGCTAATATTGTGTTGCTATATTCCATATATGAGCCATAGGTGCCTCTTTGCATATTGCTTGTGGCGATTTATTCTATAGCAGTGTTACTGCTCCCAAGCTGTGGCAACTACTGCTCTGTTAAGGTATATAATCTCTGAAATTTTATTAATGTTACTTGTATACTTTTTTATTGTGGCAAATTTATATCCTGGATTTTATTTCAGGACATTATTATTATTTCTTACACTTTTTAATGTTGGTTTATTATTATGGGAACTTTTCAGTCTACTTTTCTTACTTGGTTTTCTCTCAGAACACTTTATTTCCTGTGGGATTCACTTCCTTAATACAAGAGCTATAATATTGCTACTTATTGACATGGGAATTTACGGATTTAACAATATGATAGCTGGATTTAATTTTAATGTCTTTAATGTTTTTTTATTGCCATTTAATTATGTGAGCTCTAAGATCTTCTCAATTAGCAAGGTACAGCCTGTTTGTGTATGTTTCATATGGTTAATTATTTAACTATTGGAATGGTTTCTGTCAGCTCGTCCCTGTTTTTCATTAGATACTGAATATCATTGTTTTGATAGGAATTAGTTATGCTGCCCAGTCCCTGTCCATCCTCCATATATTCCTTATCCCTTTCACTATGAATGTTATTTACCTGTGCTGCTTTCCAACACTGAGCCCTCCCCTTGTTTTTATTTTTGCGCCGTTTTTTGTTATAAAGTATGTGATTACTAGTGGTAATGTTACCCTTGAGTAAGATTCCCCTGGGGAACGAAACCTCAGGCTTTCTGTCTGCACCATATTGTGGCAGGACGGCCTCGCGGCTGGGTCAGTAAGACACTGTGTAAAGCTTAACTGTAGTGGTTTATTAGACACATGTAGCCTGGAGCTCCCGCAGCTCCTTGAGACCCCCCTCCCCTTGAGCAGCTCGATCGCGGGTGCCGAAAGACCCGACGGCTGCTTCCAAGGGTGGGGGCTGGAGCAGGGAGCAGCGCGGCTTCCCCTGCCTGCGGCCGGTTGCCGGGGACGCGATCGGGCCGTTGCTAAGGCCGCGATCGCGTCTCTAAGGTCCCGGCGGCCGCAGAGCAGGGCGCCGCCATTGAGGACCGTCTCGCGCATGAGCAGTGGACGCGTAGGCGCAGGGAAAGCCCCAGAGCTAGGGATAGCTCGCGCGAGCATAGGGACAGCTCAGGGAGAAGAGAGAAAGCCCGGGAAAGCTTGCGCACGCGCAGTGGAGGGTAAGGAAAGCCCGCGAACCCCTAGCCTACCAGGGAAGACTCTGAGCAGGGGCTACGGGTCCCATGAGCCTCTGTATGCCCCATGTGACACCAGGGAGCCAATAGGGCTTAGAAAGGCCAGGCAAGGAAAGTGGATACATTGTTTAGACTGCAGCACGTTTGTCAGTTGGAGCTGGGGAGCGGTGAGGGAAGGAAGGGTGCAGAGAGCATGTGCAGCTCCTGCATCGAGTAAGGTCCCCCACATCCCAAGTAAGGCCCCAACTCCCCACCCGGTTAGTGGGTAAGTGTTGAGGGACGGCCCAGATAGGGACGCTGCCCTTAGTGCGTGTGTGTGTGCTGTCTTGTCAGGATCACGGCTGGCAGTGCTGTGAGGCCTGACAAGAAGGCATAGTGCTAGTGTGCAGCAAGTTGCTGTACGCGTTCTGAAGTTTGCAGTGAGTAGCTGCTCGTGCTAGTGTTAGGGTTCCAGGTTGCTGTGTTGAGTGTTGCATGTGACGCTGCCTGTACTGAGTGCAGTGTGTGTGCAGCGTGTGTTACTGTCTGCCGGCTGACTGAGAGCTGTGTGTCGGCTGCAGGCGCGTTAGGATAAGTGAGTTAGGAGCTAGTGGTTCAGTGAGTGTCAGGACTGGGATGAGTTAGGGGAGTGGGGCAGGTTATTACCCCGCAGGCCCTAGGAGTTTTCCCCAAGCCACCCCAGGTTGCGGTTCATCAGGGACAGGCCCTAGGTTAGGGTTCCTGTCACGTTAGGGATAGATAGGGATAGCGGCGGTTGCTGTTCCCGTGAGACGGTGTGTTACCGAGAGACTGTTGTGTTCCCGTGAAGCGGTGGGACCCTCGTTGGGGTTCCTGGAGAATTACCTGGATAGGATCAGACGGATGCATCGCACGTCTGCCCCTTTTAGAAGATTGTTGCGGACCCGAGCATCGGAGTGCTCGGAAGGTATTCACTATATATATATGTGCACCAACAGGCCTAACACATTAATTAGTGACTGCGCAGTCACCCACGTTCTCTCCTAGAGTGCGGGACATTGGGTGGGGATTCTCGGGACACTGGGTGGGAGCACCTAGTGTTGGGAAGCGTCCTGCGCGACGCAGTAAGTGTCTCCTCTAGAGAGGAACACAGGTTATGATGTTGATATTGCTGTGATCTGTTTCTTGCATGTTGAGTAAAGTCCCTAGTTAATATATATCTGTGTGAGTATCGATTATTGGTGTTGTCCTGCGAGGAACCACTCCCCCTAGGGTGGGAGCCATCGCAGGTGGAGGCGCTGCATCGTTGGAAGTAAGTACCCCTAATATAAATGCCCCAGGTTCCCCATGGCGGAAGCTCAGCCCCTCCTGTGAGCCAACAGGTATAGCACCACACTGAGAAGTAGTCAGATACACCTACCCACCCCAATCTCACTTAGGGGGGGGGGAAAGAGGGCTACACACAAAACAAATAAACATCTGGTGCACTGTCCTTTTAAGAAAAGCAAATAATAAAATAAACGCATATCCTCACCAGTGGGATTCAGCCGGTTCGCACTGGTTCGTGCGAACATGTACCTAAATTTTCCTCAGTTCGCAGAACCGGTGAGAGAAGGGAAAGAGCAGAGCTTCTGCTAAGGGGCTGGACAGCTTGCTCCATCTTGATTGGCTGCATTACACAGCAGCAGCCAATCAGGAGGAGGTGGGAGGAGCCTGGGGGTGGGGCCAAAGAGCAGAGAAAACGCTTGCAGCAGAGAGATGTGAGGCTGTGTCCTGCCTGTGTCTCCTGCCTGTGTCTGTGTGCTGTGTGTCTCCTGCCTGTCTGTGTGCTGTGTGTCTCCTGCCTTTGTCCTGTTTGCACTAGTTGCAGGCTGCACTAATTTGCAGTGGTTCCCCATTGTCTCTCTGCTCCCTCCCCCCTGGTCTCTCTGCTCCCTCCCCCCAATCTCTCACCCCTGTGAGATGTGAGGGGGTAAGGGAGAGATGTGAGGGGCGTCAGGGAGAGATGTGACAGGGGCTGGGAGAGATGTTAGGGGGGCTGGAAGAGATGTGAGGGGAGCTGGGGAAGATGTGAGGGGGGCTGGGGGAGATGTGAGGGGGGCTGGGGGAGATGTGAGGGGGCTATGTGAGATGTGTCTCGGAGAGATGTGGGGGGGGCTGGGAGAGATGTGAGATGTGTCTGGGTGGGATGTGAGGGGGGCTGTGTTCTGTGTGTGTCCTGCCTGCCTCTGTCTGTGTCCTGTGCAGTTTGCCTGCTTGTGTAGTTTGCATGTGTAGCCCCGGTTCCTAGCGAACACAGGCCACTACCATGTGCTGTATTACCTGTAGGCTCACAGGGTCTGAGCCTCTGCCACGAGAGCCTGGGGTACACACAATGCCTATAACTCGGTGCAGCGCCTCCACCTGCGACAGCTCCCGCCCGAGTGGAAGTGGGTCTTCGCAGGACTTATGTACATAACACACACACACAGCAATATCCCTTAACCAATCAACTTTACTTGCATTAACTATATATGTTATACAAACAGGTGTCCCTCCCTAGAGGAGACACTATACTCGGCGTCTTGCTGAACGCTCACCCTCACCCTCCCGTCTCCCTTCATCGGGTGACCCCGTGTCCAGTTCCCCTTGGGAATAGTTCTCCCCCCGTTTCTCTCTCTCTCCCCGTCTCTCTCTCTCTACCGTCTCTCTCTCTCTACCGTCTCTCTCTCTTTCTCTACCGTCTCTCTCTCTACCTTCTCTCTCTCCCCCGTCTCTCTCTCTCTCCCGCCATCTCTCTCTCTCCCCGCCATCTCTCTCTCTCTCTCTCCCCCCCATCTCTCTCTCCCGTCCCATCTCTCTCTCCCGTCCCATCTCTCTCTCCCCCCATCTCTCTCTCCCCCCATCTCTCTACCCCCCATCTCTCTACCCCCCATCTCTCTTCCCCCCATCTCTCTTCCCCCCATCTCTCTTCCCCCCATCTCTCTCCCCCCCCCTCTTCTTCCCCCCGCCCCCCCACCCCTCCGTGAGAGAGAATCTATTGCTAAAAATTTTGAATCCCACCACTGCCTATCCCCGTTAGGGAAACTAACTAGACTTCCCTCCAGCCCTTTCTAGTGGGCAGCCAGCTAATCTAGTTATCCACCCAAAACATATACTATGGGGTCTATGCAGTAAACAGCCAGTTTCTCACAAAAAATGCCTGCTGCTATTCAGTAAGCCCCGAGAAGCTGTCAAGAAGAGCAAAACTCGCCTTTTTTTTTTTGGCAAATTTTTTTCCGGCAGACTCGCGGCGAAAAGCCACTTTTCGGCGCTGTTCGCCACTTTTCAAACTTGCTGATTTCTAGTAGTCTCGATCAGTTTTTCGCCACTATTCGCCGCTCTGAAATTGAGAATGCCTCTCCAAACCGTCCAGGCACAAAAAGTTGGCAAGCGGCGAGAGAGGGGACTTAGAAAAAATCAGGCCCTTTTCCTGCCTCGGATTGGTGCCGGGGGTCTCCAGAGCTGATATCCATTAATACATGCACCGGAGACCCCCGGCATGCATCCGATGCAGCCAAAAGGCATTTACAGCCACTTCATTACCTTAGCGGCTAACCGCTAAGGCAATGAAGGGGTTAACCACCTGTGCCAGGCTTATTGTGGGTAACGGGGGTTTGTGAAGGGAGTATTTGGCCCTTGGTGGGTGTTTAGGCCTTGCGAGGGGACTGTGTGTGGAGTTAACTCCTTCATTACCTTAGCGGTTAATTCCGCTTATGTAATGAAGGGCGTAATCCCTCCCGCTACACACCCGCAAGGTCTAAACACCCACCAAGGGCCAAATACCCCCTTCACCAAGGTTCCAATCCTGTATGTAAAAAAAAAAACATGACCTACATTTAAATAAATCAATTCTTACCCCCCCCCCCCCCCCACGACCACCAAACACATGCAGTACAGTAAAGGGCAAAATAACTATTATCCAGATATGGATAATAGATTATTTGCCCATTATTAATCACAACATAAGCCAGCATAAATAATGTAGAGAGAAATACATAGCATATACATTCTATGGTCCCCTAACCCCTTAATCACCTTAGCGGTTAATAACAGCTATAGTAATTAAGGGGTTAACCCACCCTGCCCTGATACCCACCCACGAGGCCTAACCACCCTCCCCAGTGGTTTAACATTTAACATGCTAACTGAGGCCTGAAGAATCTGAGATGTAACTCTTGGGGTTTTTTTGCAATTTCTCTGAGCATTGCACGGTCTGACCTTGGGATGAATTTGCTGGGATATCCACTCCTGGGAAGATTGGCAACTGTCTTGAATGTTTTCCACTTTTGAATAATCTTTCTCACTGTAGAATGATGAACTTTAAATTGTTTGGAAATGGCCTTATAACCCTTCCCAGATTGATGGGCAGCAACAATTGCTTCTCTAACATTGCTGATGTCTTTCCTCCTTGGCATTGTGTTAACACACACCTGAATGCTCCAGACCAGCAAACTGCTAAAACTTTGGCTTTTATAGAGGTGGTCACACTTGCTGATGATCAATCAAGGGCATTTGATTAGCAGCACCTGTCTGCTACTTAGCAACTTAATTCCTATGGAAGCAGTAAGGGCATATTTAGTTTTTCACACATGGCTTCTCCATTTTGGCTTTATTTTTGTTAAATAAATCATGACACGGTGTAATATGTCATGTGTTGTTGTTCATATGAGGTTGTATTTACCTAATTTTAAGACCTGCTAAGAAACAGATAATTGTTATTATGTCCTGATATGTAAAACCATAGAATTCAAAGAGGGAGTACTTTCTTTTTCACACAACCGTATATATATATATATATATATATATATATATATATATATATATATATATATATACGGTTGTGTGAAAAAGAAAGTATATATATGAAATATATAGAAATAGACAGATATATATATATATGAGAGAGATTTAAGTGTGAAGAAGGCATATAAAGACGTAAACTCTTTAAAATAAGGTTTGCGTTTTCAATCCTTTTGTTAACAAAAGTATAAAAATGCCTAACTAAACTTAATGGACAGTTTTGATTATGAATAATTATAAATTGGAAGTTACTGGCAGGTGAAACAATGGAGGGCGTTTTACAAGTGTAGTCCCCTCACAGTTGGCTGCTAATAATGGAGGTTAATGAGACAATAGTAAACCATGAGTTCATTTGTATAGCATTGAGATTCTAGTCACTCCCCTTCACAGTGTGATGTCATAAGAAGGAGGGGTTATAGTTTAATTAAGAGGTACATCCCCGCGGCCCAGTAGTTGGTATTTTAAATTAAGTCCGATTTAAAGTACCAGTGTATTCAGCATTAAAAGGGAATGGGAAAAAAGCTACACATCCAGGGCTAGCATTAACTAGTACAAAATTAGCAGTATATAACAAAGGTTAAATGTGGAGCCAGATATTCATGGCAAGATAAGTACCTCTTCTGGTTGATGTCCGGGGCCTCCTAGAGGGTGAATCATACTCCACATACCTTTTTATATATGTGCCTTATTTTTTATTAATGATCCATTTTAATGTTACATGTTACAGTAGAATGACTAGAGAGACTAGTAGAATAAATATTGTGTTTTACAAACGTTCCTGGCACCTAATGATCTTTAATGGACTCATAATTGTCCTCCCCCTGGCCAAATCTATGCCGTGGTATAACCTCTCAGAATACATCAAAAGGGAAGACAGAATATAATTATAGTATTCCTGGAGTTTACTCCCTGTGGCCGGGTAGAGGTTACACAAAAAAATAACTAAAACCTAAATAAATGCCCAATCTTAAATATACACTTAGTTTTTATAAAGCTTTTCTAAGTCACAAGGCACTTTATGGCTCATTGGAGTGAATGGGAAGTGAATGGGAAGTAAGGTGCCTTACAGCTAAGCACAGATTGTTGTAAACTAGAGGAAAGCTATTAGTAGCTGCCCACAGCTTCTCTGATACCCCCAGTGCTTTCTCTCTCATTTGTGGGATTGAATTTAGCCTTCAGTCATCCAAAAGAATGTCACTGTTTCCTTTTAAGTCACAAATAAATAATACTGTTCATAGACATTTGTCTGGAAATTACATGACACTGGAACTATGAATAGTTATAATAGCACCCCCCAAACACAAAATGCCAGGCACTAAATAGCACATTTTGCCTGTTTCACATTATAATTCTACCTATCAATCTATATTAACTAATTTTCTTTGAGACAACTAATTTCACAAAGACAACAAATTAATTTGAACATGCTTGAAAAGATGAGAGGAATTAGGGGAGGTAGCCAAGCATGAAACATTGTACTGTAGGAAGAAAGAAGTGACAGTCTTTCAAATTGTCATTGCACGTAACACTAACAATAATTTCATTGTTATGGAGGAAATCTGATCTATTTAAAGTGACTGTGGACATACAAAAGGAATACACAGAATCCTTCAGATTGTGTTACAGCCAAAGGAAGGCATTTAGCAAACTCTAGACACCAGTTATTGTCAACAATCGTGTCAAGAATTATGTTCAAACATATAATGGCAACATTTTTAGAAAACCTAAAAGGCTTATTAACAATGATCAAGGATCAAGGATTACTGCAAAATGATAGAAATCAACATATTATTAAATATTTATTTTCATTGTCGTCATTTAAATATATATAAATATGAATAGTGAAAGAACTGCTGTCAGCTACTGCTGTGCTAACAGGCATCAAATCAGACTTGTGTCACTTTTTAATAGATGTAACAAAAGTCACTCTTTGTCACAAAGGGCATCTTTAATGGTGGGATTCATTCTTGGCCAAGAATGGCCTCTCCATCTTTTAGTAATATTTTCTCAATCACATTACTTACTCAGAGTTCAGCTTCTGCAGTGGTTTCTATCTAGTAACTAATTTGTTATGGGCACTGTGACAGGGTGAATAAACGTCACAAGCCCTATGCCTGGCAGACCTATGTTTAGGTCTGCAGTGCAGCAGTGACCGGGTTAACATTCAGCTGGGAAAGTCTAGTCAATTAGTTTTGTCCCAGCTGCCTCATCAAGGAGCTTTAAAAACCCCAGGCTACACACACATGCAGCCTGTCTGAACCAGTGAGATACTGAAAGTCTGAGGGAGAACTACTGCAACAAAGTCTGTCTTAACTATACTGTTTGCTAGACTGTTACGCTGGACTCTGAACAGCCCTTGTTGGGAAAAGGGCAAAGCCCTGCTCAGGACTTATTTTCTGTTTGTATTATATGCTGAAAATAAGCCGTTTTGTTTTTGTGTGCCATATTTTTTTAGGCTCAATAATAAGCCTTTTCAAGAAACCCACGTGTGGTTGCATGTACTCTGCAACAGGCACTACTTAATTAAACTAATGTATGTTGCATAAGTTAAATAAGAAAAACTAATAACAGTTACAATTCTCAATCTACCATTCCTTTTACATTTCCAGTCACTGCTTTCATCTACTGCCGGGGTGCACAAACTGGGGGGCGCGGCACTTACAGAGGCCCCGCACACTTCCCCACAACATTTAAATTAAATGCCGAGGGAGCACGTGAGGCCTCTGTAAGTCTCTGGCGGCTTCTGGCGACGCATAGCCATGGCAACGCAGGGTCAAATGACACAGTGGTTCATATGATGTCACATGACGTTGTGATGTCAGAAAACGCCGGGGAAAAGGTAAGGGGGGACACAAGCAGGGTGGAAGAGCAGGCAGGGGGGCACAGACAAAAAAGTGTATGCACCCCTGTTCTACTGTATGTAATCATAAAAAAATATAGGAACCCGGTTGGGGAACCACAGCGACGTAGCTCTTAAAATGTTCCAAATGTATTGCGCATTATTATTCAAATACAATTCTCACATAGCAATACATCACCTCCTATTACCATTGCGAATGAGTTCCATCTGAAGAGTTAATACATTCATTTTTAAGCTATTGCAGTGGGGGGAGAGGCCAGCAGCCATTCCACACTTTTAATCAAGGCGGCAGTGACGCAACCATCTAATGCAACATGAAATAGACAGGAAGTCCCTCCCTAACTGCAAATAACATTAACCCCATTCCACTCAAAATAGCTCCCCTCTGCACAAGACCAGCATGCTAAGGGTTAACATGTGCTTGTTCTTTGTGGAATCAGCAACCCCACCCACTGGAATGTTAATGAGCCATGGGGACACAAAGGAAAGATCTTTTTGTTCACAGATGCATCAGACACAATCTCAGCCACCCCAGCATACATCTGCATTGCCCCAAAGGTGCACAGCCAAAGGGCAGCCAAAGGGTGTGATCCGTTTGCTTCCGTTCGCTGATGTTGGTTGATATTAAAGCTGCTCTATTTCTATCTGAAACTCATAAGCCCTTTATCCCCTGAACCCAATTTTCCAACTCTATCTGTCCATGAAATATCTGTGAATTCACTGTATAACCCTGTTCTTTTACTGTAACCATGTATTTTTTTTAGAACTCTGTGCCCAGGACATACTTGAAAACGAGAGATATCTCTCAATGTATTACTTCCAGGTAAAACATTTTTATAAATAAATAAATAGAAATTTGAAATTATATAACCGATAAAAATATAAAAATGAATACAGGTCATTATACATATATTATAAATGCATCCGATTTTGTTATCACAAAAAAAGAAAAACCCTTCAATCAATACTGCATTTCTCCTACCACTATCAGAGAAGTATTTTCCAGCATCAACATAATTAGTATCTATACATTGGTTAGTCTCTTTCTATTATCCTAAACAAAATGGCAAAGATCATTATGATTATTGAAACCTTTACCACCTTAAGCATAAAATATAGAAATTCACCAGAGATCATGTTGTAATAAAATCAACTCTCAATCATCTCCTCTCCTTTGAATCAGCACTTTATTTACTCCCATTAATGATCATAGTACTGGGTCAATGTAATGACATTTAAGAAAATGTTTTACCATTTTCAAATCACTATTAGAATCCCTAATTGACCTCCTATGTTATATGTTTACACAGACTGCAGGAGTAACATCTGTAATCGCCATGGCCTTCCTGTGTAACCATGTCAATTCCTCTTTATGAGCCATTATATCTCTTTGAATAGTTTTTGAAGAAACCCTACTCATATAATGTCTTTATTACTTCTCCTAATACTGGCCAGTATTACATCGGCCAGTTAGCTATAAAAAAATCTATGTGGACAGTAGATGGATGTGTCACTTCCATCTT